>NC_060191.1:29607094-29789594 GCF_021184085.1 Oncorhynchus gorbuscha | reverse complement strand
CCCCTTCACCATCCCCATGGGGCTGCGCTGCCCCGGGTTCCCTCCCCGTTCACCATCCCCATGGGGCTTCCTTGCCCAGGTTCCCTCCTCCTCCCCCTCCACCATCCCCATGGGGCTGCGCTGCCCCGGGTTCCCTCCCCCTTCACCATCCCCATGGGGCTGCCCTGCCCAGGTTCCCTCCTCCTCCCCCTCCACCATCCCCATGGGGCTGCCCTGTCCCGGGTTCCCTCCCGGGTGCTTGTAGCAGTGCCCCTGGGAGCAAAGCGGTGAGGCTCCAGGGTGAATAAACAGGAAACACAAGCGTCCCTAAGTTATTGAAGCTCAGTGGGCTAGCACAGTCTTTAGCTCAGCAGACTAATAGTTTTTAGCTCAGCTGGCTAAAAGTCTTGTGGCCTGGGTTTGAGCGCTGGTCAGTCACAGATGTAGCAAAACAACTATTCGTCATAGGCCTGCTGGTCTATATCTGTACTAGAGCAGTAGGTCATGTTTCAATGGGATTTCAGAATGTCCGAGAATACGTATATGTGACTAGTCTAAGCCTAAACTAACCACAGAGCTCCTGGAGCATTGCTATGAACTACACGCCAGACATAACCAAATGTTTGCTGGATCCAATCCCTGAGCTGACAAGATCCAAATCTGTCCTTCTGCCCCTGAGCAAGGCAGTTAACCCACTGTCCCCGATATTTGTATTTTATTTACAATGATGGCCTACCCAAACCCGGACAACGCTGGGGCAATTGTGCACCGCCCAATGGGACTCTCAATCACAGCCTGTTTTGAGACAGCCTAGAATTGAACCAGGGTCTGTAGTGACACCTCGAGCACTGAGCTACTGTGCCTTAGACTGTTGCACCACACGTGGCACAGCTGTAGATGCAGCATAATAGTTTGAATAGAGGGAGCATGTTATTTTATCACAGTATTCATGGAAGATTTCAATTTTATATTCCTCTTTCTCTCTCTATCCCTCTTCTCACTGCAGCACACTACTAGCACTGCATAATCTCACTGTTCTCCACTAGGAGAAAATGAATAGGGGTGGGGTAAGGATGAGGGGAGAGAGAGCCTAACAAGCAGCAAGGAAAAGATGGAGAAAAATGGAAAGTGCACAAGGAAGTTGGGGGGGGCGTAGCTGCACCACTTAGCACTACCTCTCCCTCTTATTTATTCTCACTATACTAACACTCCACCTTGACTCTCTTTGACTCTCCCTCTGCCATGACAGATTAATGTTTTCTTTCATTCTACTCCGAAGGAGATCTTCACTCTCCATTAACTAGCTGATAGGACTTCATATGTGGGAGCAACATAGGACATAAATACAGCTCCTTACACATACAGTGGCAAGAAAAATAATGTGAACCCTTTGGAACTACCTGGATTTCTGCATAAATTGGTCCTAAAATTTGATATGATCTTCATCTAAGTCACAACAACAGACAAGCACAGTGTACTTAAACTAATAACACACAAAATATTGTATTTTTCTCGTCTACATGGAATACATCATTTAAACATTTGTGTAGGTTGGAAAAAGTATGTGAACCCCTAGGCTAATGACTTCTCCAAAGCTAACTGGAGTCAGGAGTCAGCTAGAAGCAAAGAAGACTGCAAGAGCACAGTGCAGAAGGCCAAATGAGGTTAAGTGTCATGTTTTGTCATTTATTATCTTGTCTTGTCCCTGTGCTTCCCATTCTATTCGTTTCCCTCTGCTGGTCTTATTAGGTTCTTTCCCTCTTTCTATCCCTCTCTCTCCCCCTCCCTCTCTCACTCTCTCGCTCTCTCTTCTCTCTATCGTTCCGTTCCTGCTCCCAGCTGTTCCTATTCCCCTAATCAATCATTTAGTCTTCCCACACCTGTTCCCGATCCTTTCCCCTGATTAGAGTCCCTATTTCTTCCTTTGTGTTCCGTTCCTGTCCTGTCGGTTCCTTGTCTAGAATTCACCGTGCTGTGTTTGTGTATCGCCCTGTCGTGTCGTGTTTTCCTCAGATGCTGCGTGGTGAGCAGGTGTCTGAGTCTGTCTGGTTCAAGTGCCTTCCCGAGGCAACCTGCTGTTCACCTGCTGTTCAAGATCGAGTCTCCAGTTTGTCCTCGTCATTTCGAGTGAAAGTTGTGTTTTTTGTTTGTATTTACTTTACTGGATTAAAGACTCTGTTTTCGCCAAGTCGCTTTTGGCTCCTCTTTCACCTGCATGACAGAAGGAACCGACCAAGGAATGGACCCAGCGACTTCAGACGCTCGTTACACTGCCGTCGAGATCCAAGGAGCCATGCTCGGCAGACACGAGCAGGAATTGTCTGCTGCTCGCCATGCCGTGGAGAACCTGGCCGCTCAGGTTTCCGACCTCTCTGGACAGTTCCAGAGTCTACGTCTCGTGCCACCTGTTACTTCCTGGCCTGCCGAGCCTCCAGAACCTAGGGTTAATAACCCACCTTGCTACTCCGGGCAGCCCACTGAGTGCCGCTCCTTTCTCACGCAGTGTGAGATTGTGTTCTCTCTCCAACCCAACACATACTCTAGAGAGAGAGCTCGGGTTGCTTACGTCATTTCACTCCTTACTGGCCGGGCTCGAGAATGGGGCACAGCTATCTGGGAGGCAAGGGCTGATTGCTCTAACAAGTTCCAGAACTTTAAAGAGGAGATGATTCGGGTTTTTGACCGTTCAGTTTTTGGTAGGGAGGCTTCTAGGGCCCTGGCTTCCTTATGCCAAGGTGAACGGTCCATTACGGATTATTCTATTGAGTTTCGCACTCTTGCTGCCTCTAGTGAGTGGAACGAGCCGGCGCTGCTCGCTCGTTTTCTGGAGGGACTCCACGCAGTGGTTAAGGATGAGATTCTCTCCCGGGAGGTTCCTTCAGATGTGGACTCTTTGATTGCTCTCGCCATCCGCATAGAACGACGGGTAGATCTTCGTCACCGGGCTCGTGGAAGAGAGCTCGCATCAACGGTGTTTCCCTGCTCCGCATCGCAACCATCTCCCTCCTCTGGCTCAGAGTCTGAGCCCATGCAGCTGGGAGGGATTCGCATCTCGACTAAGGAGAGGGAACGGAGGATCACCAACCGCCTGTGCCTCTATTGCGGAGTTGCTGGACATTTTGTTAATTCATGTCCAGTAAAAGCCAGAGCTCATCTGTAAGCGGAGGGCTACAGGTGAGCGCAACTACTCAAGTCTCTCCATCAAAGTCCTGTACTACTTTGTCGGTCCATCTACGCTGGACCGGTTCGGGTGCTACATGTAGTGCCTTGATAGACTCTGGGGCTGAGGGTTGTTTCATGGACGAAGCATGGGTTCGGAAACATGACATTCCTTTCAGAGAGTTAGAGAAGCCTACGCCCATGTTCGCCTTAGATGGTAGTCATCTTCCCAGTATCAGATTTGAGACACTACCTTTAACCCTCACAGTATCTGGTAACCACAGTGAGACTATTTCTTTTTTGATTTTTCGTTCACCGTTTACACCTGTTGTTTTGGGTCATCCCTGGCTAGTATGTCATAATCCTTCTATTAATTGGTCTAGTAATTCTATCCTATCCTGGAACGTTTCTTGTCATGTGAAGTGTTTAATGTCTGCCATCCCTCCCGTTTCTTCTGTCCCTACTTCTCAGGAGGAACCTGGCGATTTGACAGGAGTGCCGGAGGAATATCATGATCTGCGCACGGTCTTCAGTCGGTCCCGAGCCAACTCCCTTCCTCCTCACCGGTCGTATGATTGTAGTATTGATCTCCTTCCGGGGACCACTCCTCCTCGGGGTAGACTATACTCTCTGTCGGCTCCCGAACGTAAGGCTCTCGAGGATTATTTGTCTGTGTCTCTTGACGCCGGTACCATAGTGCCTTCTTCCTCTCCGGCCGGGGCGGGGTTCTTTTTTGTTAAGAAGAAGGACGGTACTCTGCGCCCCTGCGTGGATTATCGAGGGCTGAATGACATAACGGTTAAGAATCGTTATCCGCTTCCCCTTATGTCATCAGCCTTCGAGATTCTGCAGGGAGCCAGGTGCTTTACTAAGTTGGACCTTCGTAACGCTTACCATCTCGTGCGCATCAGAGAGGGGGACGAGTGGAAAACGGCGTTTAACACTCCGTTAGGGCATTTTGAGTACCGGGTTCTGCCGTTTGGTCTCGCCAATGCGCCAGCTGTTTTTCAGGCATTAGTTAATGATGTTCTGAGAGACATGCTGAACATCTTTGTTTTTGTCTATCTTGACGATATCCTGATTTTTTCTCCGTCACTCGAGATTCATGTTCAGCACGTTCGACGTGTTCTACAGCGCCTTTTAGAGAATTGTCTCTACGTAAAGTCTGAGAAGTGCTCTTTTCATGTCTCCTCCGTTACTTTTCTCGGTTCCGTTATTTCCGCTGAAGGCATTCAGATGGATTCCGCTAAGGTCCAAGCTGTCAGTGATTGGCCCGTTCCAAGGTCACGTGTCGAGTTGCAGCGCTTTTTAGGTTTCGCTAATTTCTATCGGCGTTTCATTCGTAATTTCGGTCAAGTTGCTGCCCCTCTCACAGCTCTTACTTCTGTCAAGACGTGTTTTAAGTGGTCCGGTTCCGCCCAGGGAGCTTTTGATCTTCTAAAGGAACGTTTTACGTCCGCTCCTATCCTCGTTACTCCTGACGTCACTAGACAATTCATTGTCGAGGTTGATGCTTCAGAGGTAGGCGTGGGAGCCATTCTATCCCAGCGCTTCCAGTCTGACGATAAGGTTCATCCTTGCGCTTATTTTTCTCATCGCCTGTCGCCATCTGAGCGCAACTATGATGTGGGTAACCGTGAACTGCTCGCCATCCGCTTAGCCCTAGGCGAATGGCGACAGTGGTTGGAGGGGGCGACCGTTCCTTTTGTCGTTTGGACAGACCATAAGAACCTTGAGTACATCCGTTCTGCCAAACGACTTAATGCCCGTCAAGCTCGTTGGGCGTTGTTTTTCGCTCGTTTCGAGTTTGTGATTTCTTACCGTCCGGGTAGCAAGAACACCAAGCCTGATGCCTTATCCCGTCTGTTTAGTTCTTCTGTGGCTTCTACTGATCCCGAGGGGATTCTTCCTTATGGGCGTGTTGTCGGGTTAACAGTCTGGGGAATTGAAAGACAGGTTAAGCAAGCACTCACGCACACTGCGTCGCCGCGCGCTTGTCCTAGTAACCTCCTTTTCGTTCCTGTTTCCACTCGTCTGGCTGTTCTTCAGTGGGCTCACTCTGCCAAGTTAGCTGGTCATCCCGGTGTTCGAGGCACTCTTGCGTCTATTCGCCAGCGCTTTTGGTGGCCGACTCAGGAGCGTGACACGCGCCGTTTCGTGGCTGCTTGTTCGGACTGCGCGCAGACTAAGTCGGGTAACTCTCCTCCTGCCGGTCGTCTCAGACCGCTCCCCATTCCTTCTCGACCATGGTCTCACATCGCCCTAGACTTCATTACCGGTCTGCCTTTGTCTGCGGGGAAGACTGTGATTCTTACGGTTGTCGATAGGTTCTCTAAGGCGGCACATTTCATTCCCCTCGCTAAACTTCCTTCCGCTAAGGAGACGGCACAAATCATTATCGAGAATGTATTCAGAATTCATGGCCTCCCGTTAGACGCCGTTTCAGACAGAGGCCCGCAATTCACGTCACAGTTTTGGAGGGAGTTCTGTCGTTTGATTGGTGCGTCCGTCAGTCTCTCTTCCGGGTTTCATCCCCAGTCTAACGGTCAAGCAGAGAGGGCCAACCAGACGATTGGTCGCATACTACGCAGCCTTTCTTTCAGAAACCCTGTGTCTTGGGCAGAACAGCTCCCCTGGGCAGAATACGCTCACAATTCGCTTCCTTCGTCTGCTACCGGGTTATCTCCGTTTCAGAGTAGTCTGGGTTACCAGCCTCCTCTGTTCTCATCCCAGCTTGCCGAGTCCAGCGTTCCCTCCGCTCAAGCGTTTGTCCAACGTTGTGAGCGCACCTGGAGGAGGGTGAGGTCTGCACTTTGCCGTTACAGGGCACAGACTGTGAGAGCCGCCAATAAACGCAGGATTAAGAGTCCAAGGTATTGTTGCGGCCAGAGAGTGTGGCTTTCCACTCGCAACCTTCCTCTTACGACAGCTTCTCGTAAGTTGACTCCGCGGTTCATTGGTCCGTTCCGTGTCTCCCAGGTCGTCAATCCTGTCGCTGTGCGACTGCTTCTTCCGCGACATCTTCGTCGCGTCCATCCTGTCTTCCATGTCTCCTGTGTTAAGCCCTTTCTTCGCACCCCGTTCGTCTTCCCTCCCCCTCCCGTCCTTGTCGAGAGCGCACCTATTTACAAGGTACATAAGATCATGGACATGCGTTCTCGGGGACGGGGTCACCAATACTTAGTGGATTGGGAGGGTTACGGTCCTGAGGAGAGGAGTTGGGTTCCGTCTCGGGACGTGCTGGACCGTTCACTCATTGATGATTTCCTCCGTTGCCGCCAGGATTCCTCCTCGAGTGCGCCAGGAGGCGCTCGGTGAGTGGGGGTACTGTCATGTTTTGTCATTTATTATCTTGTCTTGTCCCTGTGCTTCCCATTCTATTCGTTTCCCTCTGCTGGTCTTATTAGGTTCTTTCCCTCTTTCTATCCCTCTCTCTCCCCCTCCCTCTCTCACTCTCTCGCTCTCTCTTCTCTCTATCGTTCCGTTCCTGCTCCCAGCTGTTCCTATTCCCCTAATCAATCATTTAGTCTTCCCACACCTGTTCCCGATCCTTTCCCCTGATTAGAGTCCCTATTTCTTCCTTTGTGTTCCGTTCCTGTCCTGTCGGTTCCTTGTCTAGAATTCACCGTGCTGTGTTTGTGTATCGCCCTGTCGTGTCGTGTTTTCCTCAGATGCTGCGTGGTGAGCAGGTGTCTGAGTCTGTCTGGTTCAAGTGCCTTCCCGAGGCAACCTGCTGTTCACCTGCTGTTCAAGATCGAGTCTCCAGTTTGTCCTCGTCATTTCGAGTGAAAGTTGTGTTTTTTGTTTGTATTTACTTTACTGGATTAAAGACTCTGTTTTCGCCAAGTCGCTTTTGGGTCCTCTTTCACCTGCATGACATTAAGAAGAATTCTAGAGTGTAAGCTAAAGACTTACATAAATCTCTAGAACATAATAACATCTCTTTTGATTAGTCCACGATACATAAAACACTAAACAATAATAGTGTTCATGGGAGGACCCCATGGAAGAAGCCACTGCTGTCCAAAAAAAAACATTGCTGCACGTCGGTAGTTCGCAAAAGAGCTCCTGGATGTTCCACAGCGCTACTGGCAAAATATTCTGTGGACAGATTAAACTAAAGTTGAGTTGTTTGGAAGGAACACACAACACTGGGTGTGGGGAAAAAGATGCACAGCACACCAACATCAAAACCTCATCCCAACTGTAAAGTATGGTGGAGGGAGCATCATGGTTTGGGCCTGCTTTGCTGCATGCTATCATTGACGTAAAAATGAATTCCCAAGTTCATCAAGACATTTTACAGGAGAATGTAAGGCTATCTGTCCGCCAATTGAAGCTCAACAGGAGTTGGGTGATGCAACAAGACAACGACTCAAAACACAGAAGTAAATCAACAACAATACACCTTCTGGAGTGACCCAGTCAGAGTCCTGACCTCAACCCGAATTTGAGATGCTGTGGCATGACCTCAAGAGAGCGGTTCACACCAGACATCCCAAGAATATTGAAGAATAACTGAAACAGTTTTGTAAAGAGGAATGGTCCAAAATGTATCCTGGCCGTGCAGGTCAGATCCACAACTACGGTTGAGGTTATTGCTGCCAAAGGAGGGTCAACCAGCTATTAAATCTAAGGGTTCACATACTTTTCCCACCCTGCACTGTGAATGTTTACACGGTGTGTTCAATAAAGACATGAAAACATATAACTGTTTGTGTGTTATTAGTTTAAGCAGACTGTGTTTGTCTATTGTTGGAACTTCGACGAAGATCAGATCAAATGTTACGACCAATTTATGCAGAAATCCAGGTAATTCCAAAGGGTTCACATATTTTTTTCTTGCCACTGTAACTACAGTCAGGGGAGTTTTTCCTGGTTGGTTCACATAGTCAGGAAAAACTCAGGGCCCTACACATGACCTAGATTGTACTGAATAAGGGGCAGGGAGGACCTGATCGCCCCCTGAACACACTGTTCATGGAGTATGTGATCCGTTTCAAGAAGATAGGTGTATGTCCGGGTTGACAGGTAGCCTAGTGGTTAGAGTGTGGGGCCAATAACTGAAAGGTTGCTGGATCAAATCCCAACATGACAAGGTAAAAATCTGTAATTCTGAACAAGGCAAGTAACCCACTGGTAGGCTGTCATTATAAATAGGAATTTGTTGTTAACTGACTTGACTTCCCTAGTTAAATAAAAATGTTTGCATGTCACTACTTCACAGGAGAGATACTTGGAAAAAAATATTTTATCAATATGGAACATGTGAACTTTCATGTGCCTTAATACCAAACTTGTATGCCATCTGTAAATATGAATAAAATGGTTAAATAACGATCCTAGTTAGTTTAGACATGGGAAAAATACAGGAACCTTCCCGCTTGCCATGATTGGCTGAGATAATGGATGGGCTGGAAATGCTGAGAGATGAGTTCGGATTGGTTTGCCATGTAGCATGCTTCTTTCTATAACATGAGCTGCTCAGTATGTGTAGATAACACTTTCTACTACGCCTTCATTTGAAAGACATCATGAAGAACTGCTAAAGTGTTGCTACTGCTCTCAACATAGCTGCCCTGAATTTAATAGGCACTATCGACAAAGATCAGGGGGAAAAAGTTATGATGGACTACTTTCTGGAGGACGATCGTGCCATGCTGGCACTCTGACTCTGAAAATGAATCAGACGATGAGGAAATCCCTGATTTATGTAAAAACATTTTCATTTAACCAAACATTGTAGAGTCTTCTGATGACAGTGACGGGGAAGAAACGGTGACCAACGGTGTTGCTGTCACGGAAGGCGTTGACCGTGTTTTGAAATCAGTAGAATGCCCGGTGGAAGCAGAGAGATGATTGCAAATGCAGAGGGAGTCGAACAGATAAAACACGTCTCTGGATAACATATTCAAACTAAGGGCAAGCATGGCAGAGAGGGGAAGCACTCATCCATGTATTTTCAGATATTATCATTTTCATTGCAAGTTAAAGCGTACTGTTAGCTAGCTACGTTATGTGTATGATCTGTGTAGTAATATTAATCGTCTCTCAGAAAACCATTTGCATGGCTAGTTCTGGCCTAATTGGTTAGGTAGTTGGTTAGCTTTAGCTACCTGCAGATTCATGCATGGTGCATGGGATTATGGTTCATTGTTTAGCTAGCTAGCTACATGTCTAAACAAAAGACTCCCCTATACAAGTAACCATTTCACTGTACCATTTACATCCTTTGCATCCTCTGCATGTGAAAATGAACTTCATTTTATTTGATATAGTACATGTTAACCAGAGATGGTAATGTGAAGAACAACATGACCTGCACCAAAGTTAGATTAGGATATTGGCCAAGGACTAGATCAAGTGTATTTGTACTACTCCTTTTTGCTACTACTTTTAGTCTTGAAATATTTGGTTGTTTACTACACTACCTTATTCACTATGTTTAGCACATGGCCTCATATGTGAATCCTTAAAGAGGTGGGAGGGGCTAAGGTTTAAGATGGCGTGAACAATTCTGAATGGGTGTAGACAAAGAAGAGCTCTCCAGTAGGTGTACCAAAACATTTAAGGTCCATTTTCTCAATAGTGGCATTACAAGTTTATTCACTTTCAAAGCAGAATAACTTTCCTATTGTTCCTCAACTGCAGTGTATGATATACCATCTTCTATTTCTGACTCTCTAATTTTATTAAATGTAACAATGTACTACATAAAACCTGTTAATTGGAATGACTGTTGATTTAGATTTAGGCAGTGCAGGTGATAATTAACAGTGCTGGTGATAATTAACATCATACACACACACACAAACACACAGATGGGTATTCTGCTATAAATGACTGTCGGATGTCATGATAGAAGATATAATCATGAATATTGACTGCGTGTGTGTGTGTTGTTGACTGCGTGTGTGTGTGTACGTGTGTGCGTGTATGTCCATAACCCTGCTCTTGACTCATATACACTCCTCAAACAGCTGTTGTAGCAGGGTGTCACGCCTTGGCCACAGAGAGTCTTTTTATTCTCTATTTTGGTTAGGCCAGGGTGTGACTAGGGTGGGCATTCTATGTCCTTTTTTCTATGTTTTGTATTTCTATGTCTTGGCCTGGTATGGTTCTCAGTCAGGGACAGCTGACTATTGTTGTCTCTGATTGAGAACCATACTTAGGTACCCTTTTCCCCCAACTGTTTTGTGGGAAGTTAACTTTGTAGTTGTTCAGGGCACATAGCCCAAAGCTTCACAGTTTGTTTTTTTTGTTCTTCGTTTTGTCAGCGTCATTTTTAAATAAAGTTAAAATGTACGCTTACCATGCTGCACCTTGGTCCAGTCTTTCAGCCAGCCGTGACACAGGGCAAGAGGATGGAAGCCATATTGTTTAAACCACATTGGATAAAGATGGTGGTTCTTTTGAGCAGCAGGGTGGGAGGTCTCCTCCTTCTGAACCATCTAATTTGGCAGTAATCCAAATCCTTCCAGTGCACTACCTCCCTCTGGGCTCAGGCTAAGGCTGTCCTTCTCATCCTCTTACTAGAGCCGTAACCTTTGAAGTCAGCACGAAAACCATCCGTTTTTTCTGACCATAGGGACCAAAAAACACGGTAGAAGCTAAAATTCCAACATGGCCGCGAATAAACAAGTTGATCTGAGAGTCACAAAGAGGTTAAAAGTTGCCCAAGATTTGTGCCCAGGCAACTGGGGGCCATTGTAACGTCTGCTTCCAACTCACACTCTGAAACACGTAGATCCCCTGAACGCAGCTCACTCTCCAGCCCACTGTCCAGCTCACACTCTGAAACATGTAAATCCCCTGAACGCAGCTCACTCTCCAGCCCACTGTCCAGCTCACACTCTGAAACATGTAGATCCCCTGAACGCAGCCCACTGTCCAGCTCACACTCTGAAACACGTAGATCCCCTGAACGCAGCTCACTCTCCAGCCCACTGTCCAGCTCACACTCTGAAACACGTAGATCCCCTGAACGCAGCTCACTCTCCAGCCCACTGTCCAGCTCACACTCTCAAACACCTAGATCCCTTGAATGCAGCTCACTCTCCAGCCCACTGTCCAGCTCACACTCTGAAACACGTAGATCCCCTGAACGCAGCTCACTCTCCAGCCCACTGTCCAGCTCACACTCTGAAACACGTAGATCCCCTGAACGCAGCTCACTCTCCAGCCCACTGTCCAGGTCACACTCTCAAACACGTATAGATCCCCTGAACGCAGCTCACTCTCCAGCCCACTGTCCAGCTCACACTCTGAAACACGTAGATCCCCTGAACGCAGCTCACTCTCCAGATCCCAATCACTGGAATTCTGATCAGGTATGACATTATCCACACACAATTTATTTCAGTTCTTTGCACCCCATCATTATGAGGTATTGTTTGTTTTGTGACACACTTCTAGCCGGAGCTCTGTTTTTCCCGTGATTTAATCCTCCCGTGTATGATAGTTTTGGCCTGCCTCACTAACAACACCTTTTGCTTATCCCCTGCCTGTACTTTAGCCTATCGGATTTCTTGTTATCAATTTATTGCCTGATCTCCCAAACTACGTTACTAGCCTTTTCCCTGCCTGTACTGTTGCCTTTTTGGACCCACTGTGTATGACCTTCTGCCTGCCCCTGGACCCAGCTACCTGCCTCCTCCTGTGGTCCTTTACCAATAAACACCTGCTGCGCCCTGCGCTTGAAACCAGCTCTCTGTCTCCCAAAGTGTTCATTACAGTCATGAGTGGCATAGAGACACACAGCTGGGCTTCTTAATCCATAGCGTCCCCATACAGTTGTGTTCTCTATCTCCTTCCACACAATGAGAACTTGGCAGGAGAATGTACTTGGCATTCATTCACACACAAGCAGTGCAACAGCTGTAAGGTTGCTGGAGCCTGCACTGAAGACACAAGCAGGCCCTGTCGAGCCACCATCAAGAGTGTGGAAAGGTGCTAAGGCACCTCCTTGCTGTTCAGCTGTAATGATGACAGTTCTGAAATAAGTGACACATGGATCTTTCACACAGGTGTGTCTCCAATCCCCTGCTAAGATGATAGCTGACCTGACATCCCACTCTTTTCAAGGCGTTCAATGTCTGCTGTGGTGTGAAGCTGGTTACATGGGTGTCTACACCATCTTCTAGGTGTGAAGGTGGGCTCTGAGGAATCCTGACAGATGGACCATTACAGGTCTACTGTGTTGTCTGGCAGGAGGAGGACTCATTTTTGTTCAGAGTCACGTTCTCAAGAGAGAAAATGTTTTGAAATAGGGAGATTTTAAATGCAAAATGATGCTTTCCATTAGAAAATGTTTTGCTACGGAGTACCCTACTGAACACGACCCAGGTGACCTAGTTTAGCTACTACACTGGTGTCCTATTACACTACTACTGTATTATGTATAGTGAAAGCCCTTGTCCAGTGAGGGTTGGACACCTGAGAGGGGTTGGAGGCTCTCTCTCTCTCTCTCTCTCTCTCTCTCTCTCTCTCTCTCTCTCTCTCTCTCTCTCTCTCTCTCTCTCTCTCTCTCTCTCTCTCTCTCTCTCTCTCTCTCTCTCTCTCTCTCTCTCTCTCTCTCTCTCCTCACTGCAGCACACTACTAGCACTGCATCATTTCACTCTCTACTGGGAGAGAATGAATAGGGGCGGGGTAAGGAGGATGGGGAGAGAGAGCCTCTCTCCCTCTCTCTCTCTCTCTCTCTCTCGCTTATGGGTCAGCATGGAAAGCTCATAGGCCTGGTGCTTGACATATCACACTCACAAAATGACCATGGATACATACCAGGGCACAGTTTTCATATGAAAAAGACCTGCAAGACCTTTCAGCTTTTTAGATGGCACCACTCTATATCCAGACAAGCTAGTCCTTCATCACAAGATAACACATAGGATTGGGAAAGGCCTTAACGTTAAGTGTGCTTTGGTGTACATCAATCAGGCAAGAACACATTCTGAATGAATATCAATTTCCAGTCCTCCTCTAGCCGATGGGGAAGCCTTGATGAACAAGACGTGGAAGGACGTCATCGCAAGTAGTTAGAAACAAACAATAAAACAGTAGGGTTCCCATTTTGCTCAAGAGTTGAAATAAAAGTTAAAAGAACATTCACCATTCATTTGAGAATAACTCATGTTGTTCTGTAAAAATCCTGCTTCTTGTCTACTTCATTTTTCTTCTCTCAATTATTGAGTTCTGAGTGGAAAATCTGCTGGATCCGAAGGTTATTAAATTCATATGTTGTTAGATCTTGTGAGGGGTTCAGATCACAGACCTGCAATAATATTTATTTTTAAGTACATATATACATTCTTTTTTAAACAATAAAAAAAAAATATATATATTATTTGTCTTGTCTGTCCCATCTCTCCGCCCCTCCCCCTTTTAGTACGTGCCTCCCATTCCGATTCCCCACTCCCTCCTCCCTCCCCCTCCCCACCTCCCTCTCTCCCCCCATGAGCTCATGTTGGGGACATATCTATGCATAAAACAAAACATCATGGGTAACTCATCTTATGTTTCCAAAAGAATTGTGGGACCAAGGCACACATGAATAGAATCAGCCTGCATGCATCGATACTCTATACCGACATTCAAAATACAATTGATAAATTCAAACAATTCTACATTTTTGACTACTCTATTGAATGTATCTAATGTTGTTTCCTTGGCACTGTTCACACGAGCTATGGAGAGCTATAGGGAAAGAACGTCAAGGACGTTTTGTAGCCATTGCATTATGCTGAGGTTATGTGGAGGCTTGCGTCTGGTCACTAACGTTCTTCTTGCCGCAGTCAGTCCAGACAACCATTCTCGTTTCCGGGGGACTGTGAAAGTCAATGTCATCGTTCAACAATAAAATACTGAGGAGATGGGGAATGATAGCACCAACTATGCTCGACACAGACCTGGCAACTTGTGACTATAAGGTCTTACACTGTGGCAGTCCCACATCATGTGCATGTAGGTTCCAAAACTCAGTGAGTGGATGGAATGGTGTTCATAAGTGCGCATAGGTTTAAAAAATGACACACCAAATTCTACATATGTTATTAGGTCATGAAAGGATAATAAACCTTCATCATTCATTATGTCTGAAAATCTATGAATTGTTTGTTCAGACCATTGTTTAAAAAGAATAGGTTTCCCTCCCAAAAGTAGGGAGTTATTTCTAAATAGTGGTGTTTGGGTACGCCATTGCACTTCCCAATTACCCAGTTTTTCAATTTGTTGCCAGGTCTGTATTGTGTGGGAGATGATTGGCTCTAACTGAGTACAGCAAAACTTAGGAGATAAGGAAGAGAATAGTGTATCTCTCAATGTAAATGGTGACACTATATTTTCCTCAATTGCCCAACCAAGGAAGACATTTATCTTGATCAAACAATTTCTTAAGTGGGCGGCGCACTAGAGACAAAGTATATTACTTGAAGTTGGGTAATCCTAGACCCCCAAATCATTGGATTGCTGGAGTGTAGTCATTTTAATTCTGGAAAATTTCCCTTTCCATATAAAATTCAAGACTGAACTTTTAATATTTTCCCTGTACCCTAATGGCGTGGGCAAAGGAAGATTGCCAACAAAGAAATTAAGTCGAGGCAAGACTTTCATTTAAACTTTTGAAATTCGACCTGATAAAGTTCATCTTAGATTAAACCATCTGTTGAGATCTGCTGTAATTGCAGCTGGGACTTGTTTGTAGTTCTTCTAAACAATTTGATATAGAGAAGGAAAAATGTCAATTCCTAGGTATTTAAAATGGGTCACAATTGGTATCTTCAATTCTATATTGAGGTTGAACATTGCTTCGTTAGGTGGAAGCAGAGATGATTTAGTGAGGTTAATCTTACAATTTCATAGACTGCTGAATTGTCTGAATATACACTCAAAATATGACACTCAAAATTGAGCTTAGGTGCATCCTGTTTCCATTGATGTCCTTGAGATGTTTCTACAACGTTATTAGAGTCCACCTGTGGTAAATTCAATTGATTGGACATAATTTGGAAGGGCACACACCTGTCTATATAAGGTCCCACAGTTGACAGTGCATGTCAGAGCAAAAACCAAGCCATGAGGTCAAAGGAATTGTTCATAGAGCTCCGAGACAGGATTGTGTCGAGGCACAGATCTGGGGAAGGGTCATTCTTAAATGGAAGAAGCTTGGGACCGCCAAGACTCTTCCTAGAAGTGACCGCCCGGCCAAACTGAGAAATCGGGGGAGAAGGGCCTTGGTCAGGTAGGTGACCAAGAACCCGATGGTCACTCTGAGACAGCTCCAGACTTCCTCAGTGGAGATGGGAGAACCTTCCAGAAAAAAACATCTCTGCAGCACTCCACCAATCAGACATTTATGGTAGAGACGGAAGCCACTCCTCAGTAAAAAGCACGACTGTCCACTTGGAGATTGCCAAAAGGCACCTAAAGGACTCTCTCTCAGACCATGAGATACAAGATTCTCTGGTCTGATTAAACCAATTTTGAACTCTTTGGCCTGAATTGTTATGCAGGTGAATGAGGACCCAAAAGCGACTTGGCGAAAACAGAGTCTTTAATCCAGTTAAAGGAAATAGCAATACTCCTAGACAAATCGGAGCGGTAAATAAAGCATAAGAAACAATTTCACTCGTAATCACGAGAACTGACTGGAGACTCGATAATGAACTGCAGGTTGCCTCGGGAAGGCACTCGACCGTAGCAGACTCAGACACCTGCTCACCACGCAGCATCTGAGGGAAACACGACACGACAGGGCGATACAAGGACACAGCACGGTGAACAGTATACAAGGATCCGACAGGACAGAGACGGAAAACAAGGGGAGAAATAGGGACTCTAATCAGGGGAAAAGATAGGGAACAGGTGTGGGAAGACTAAATGATTGATTAGGGGAATAGGAACAGCTGGGAGCAGGAACGGAACGATAGAGAGAAGAGAGAGAGAGAGGGAGAGAGAAAAAGGGGAACGAACCTAAAAAGACCAGCAGGGGGAAAACGAACAGAAGGAAAAGCAAAATGACAAGACAATATAAGACAAAACATGACATGAATGCCAAGCATCACGTCTGGAGGAAACCTGGCACTAATTCCTACGGTGAAGCATAGTGGTGGAAGCATTATGCTATGAGGATGTTTTTCAGCGGCAGGAACTGGAAGACTAGTCAGGATTGAGGGAAAGATTAATAGTGCAAAGTACAGAGAGATCCTTGATGAACACCTGCTTCAGGGGGCTCAGGACTTCAGACTCAGGCAAAGGTTCACCTTCCAACGGGACAATGACCCTAAGCACACAGCCAAGACGTCAGGACAAGTCTCTGAACGTCCTTGAGTGGCCCAGCCTGAGCCCGGACTTGAACCCGATCTAACATCTCAGGAGAGATCTGAAAATAGCTGTGCAGCAACGCTCCCCATGCAACCTGACAGAGTTTAAGATGATTTGCAGAGAAGAATGGGAGAAACTCCCCAAATACAGGTGCGCCAAGCTTGTAGGGCCATACCCAAGAAGACACAAGGCTGTAATCGCTGCCATCAAAGTACTGAGTAAAGGGTCTGAATAATTATGTAAATGTGATATTTATATATATTTTTTTTTGCCTCAAAAATGTAAACCCTGTTTTTGCTTTATCATTATGGGGTATTGTGTGTAGATTGATGAGGAAAAAATACAATTTATTCCATTTTAGAATAAGGCTGTAATGTAACAAAATGTCTAAAAAGTCAAGGGTTCTGAGTACTTTCCGAATGTATGTCATCTGCATATAATGAGATTTGGTGGTCCGTGTCCTCAACTGATATTTGCCCTATATCTTGGGATTGACATATTTATTTTAGCTAAAGGCTCCAGTAATAGGGCAAATAGCAGACTGGACGCTGGACAGCCTTGACGAGTTTCTCCTCATGGCGAACTGTGAGGAGCATTTATTGCTCATCAAGAACATCGCAAAGGGGTTACGATACATAGTCATAAATATTTAGCCAAATATCTTTCTTTTCACAGTCTACCAGAGACGGTCAAAGGCCTTCTCCGCATCAATTCGCATGACCGCACAGGGGGATGGTATATTAGGAGCAATGTGCATTATCCATAGGCGACGTCTCCGATCGTCTGACGCCAGTCAATGTTTGAAAAAAACTGTTAGATCAGGATTAACTAGGTTGGGCAAATGGTTTCAAGACGTTTGGCTAGAACCTTTGCGTACAATTTCATGGGGGAGAGAGGCCTATGACTTGGATAGAGAGTTGTATCTTTACCTTTTTTTATGTAACAGAGAGATAATTGCAGTATTAACATCACTAGTGAAAAGCCCAGTTGAATAGATGTTTGTACCATTTCTGATAATATCGAGCCAAGTTCAGACCAAAAGCTTAAATAGAATTCCGGTGGGATGCCATCCCATCCAGGGGATGCCATCCCATCCAGGGGATGTCATCCCATCCAGGGGATGCCATCCCATCCAGGGGATTTGCCTCAGTTCATGTCTTTCGATGCATCGTGCAGTTCATTGAGCATTACACTGTCAGTGCATTTAGAGTGTGTGCCATCGAAGGAGAGTTGCGGTAGATTCAAGCCCTCGAAAAAGGGTCTCTTGCTTCCTGCTGTATTTTGTACTTCAGATCTGTGTACTTTTTTCATAACACATTTATTTTCAATGTAAATTGATTGACGGTGAATCATGCAAGAGAACACACGTCAGACTGAATGGAAACAATGTTAGCAAGACTATCATTATAAGGTAATTTACTAGCTAAGAGGAAGCTAGGTCTATCACCGTCGACATAGTCAGTTTGTCTGACTCTGTGAATTAGAAATTCTGCTCTTGATCTGGTTAAAGGAATTTAACTCAGATATGATGATTAATAATCATCTCTCCTTCTCGGCGGAGAAAGTGTTCTGCTGTTGAAGAGTTAGTGAGGATAAAGTGAGACTTGTTGAGACTTGTTCAAACCAGAAGCAAATGCTATTGTATTGTTTCTAATGAGCCCTAATGATCCCACAGGAATCCATTGTCATTCACAGACTCTTTGATGAGGAGGATAAATTCATGTAAATCAGACATGAATTGACTACAGAAATAATTTATTTTTAAGAGAGTGAGATTACTTGTGGCATGATTTGGAGCATTGGTTATCGTTTGCATACATTTGCGTGATGATCAGACATAGACATACAGTATGCACAATTTCCACCTTTGTACAAGATGCAATGACTGTGATGAAAGTAATATGTAATCAATCCATCCTTGAAAATTATCTGTGCCTAGCTGAGTAAAAAGTATATTCTTTCAGTTGTGGATTATGCACATATTGTATATCTAATAGTGAATAATCAGAAACTATATTTTGCTATGCTGTAGTGGCTACTGGTGCAGTACCAGATTTGTTAGATTTATCCATTGTCGGGTTTACGGTTGTATTCATGTCACCACCTAAGACCACATGGAAATCAGATATTCCAGGAACTATTATGTGCAGAGAAACAAAAAACAAATAATCGTAAGTATTGGGGGCATATGCATAAACACAAATATACACAGTACCAGTCAAAAGTTTGGACACAACTACTCATTCAAGGGGGTTTCTTTATTTTCTACATTGAATAATAATAGTGAAGACATCAAAACTATGAAATAACACATGGAATCATGTAGTAACCAAAAAAAAGTATTAAACAATTCTAAATATATTTTAGATTCCTCAAAGTAGCCACCCTTTGCCTTGATGACAGCTTTGCATACTCTTGGCATTCTCTCAACCAGCTTCATGAGGAATGTTTTCCAAAAGTCTTGGAGTTCCCCCGTATGCTGAGCACTTGTTGGCTGATTTTTCTTCACTCTGCGGTCCAACTCATCCCAAACCATCTCAATTGGGTTGAGGTTGGGTCATTGTGGAGGCCAGGTCATCTGATGCAGCACTCCATCACTCTCCTTATTGGTCAAATAAACCATGCACAGCCTGGAAGTGTGTTGGGTCATTGTCCTATTGAAAAATAAATGATAACCAGATGTAATGGTGTATCGCTGCAGAATGCTGTGGTAGCCATGCTGGTGAAGTGTGCCTTGAATGCTAAATAAATCACTGACAGTATCACCAGAAAAGCACCCCCACACCATCAAACCTCCTCCCCCATGCTTCATGGTGGGAACCATACATGTGGACATCATCCGTTCACCTACTCTGTGTCTCACAAAGACACAGCAGTTGGAACCATAAATCTAAAATTTGGACTCATCAGCCCAAAGGACAGATTTCCACCTGTCAAATGTCAATTGCTCGTGTTTCTTGGCCCAAGCAAGTCACTTCTTCTTATTGGTGTCCTTTAGTAGTGCTTTCTTTGCAGCAATTCGACCATGAAGGCCTGATTCACAGTCTCCTCTGAACAGTTGATGTTGAAATATGTCTGTTACTTGAACTCTGTGAAGCATTTATTTGGGCTGCAATCTGAGGTGCAGTTAACTCTAATGAACATATCCTCTGCAGCGATAGGTAACTCTGGGTCTTCCTTTTCTTGTGGCAGTCCTCATGAGAGCCAGTTTCATCATACTGCTTGATGGTTTTTGGCGACTGCACTTGAAGAAACATTAAAAGTTATTGAAATTGTCCGGATTGACTGACCTTCATGTCTTAAAGTAATGATGGACTGTAATTTCCCTTAGCTTTTTAAAGCTGTCCTTTAACCAAATAGTGCTATCTTCTGTATACCCCCCTACCTTGTCACAACAAAACTGATTGGCTCAAACGCATTAAGAAGGAAAGAAATTCCACAAATGAACTTTTAACAAGGCACACCTATGAATTAAAATACATCCTAGGTGACTACATCATGAAGCTAGTTGAGAGAATGCCAAGAGTGTGCAAAGCTGTCATCAAGGCAATGCGTGGCTACTTTGAAGAATCTCAAATATAAAATAGATTTTGATTTGTTTGGTTACTACATGATTCCATATGATTCCATATGTGTTAATTCATAGTTTTGATGTCTTCACTTATTATTCTACAATGTAGAAAATAGTACAAATAGAGAAAACCCCTTGAATGAGTAGGTGTGTTCAAACTTTTGACTGGTACTGTATATTTGCCAGAAAACATTTCTTTCACATAGGCAATCCTCCATTCTTGACCATTGAAACTTGAGATTACGGCGAAAAACAACAATTACCACTTTTGTTTTATTATTAACAGAAGAAAAGGCAGTTGTTGTTTTCTATTGTGCTTATATCATCCTTCCTTATATGAGTTTCCTGGAGCATGGCAATATCTACTCCTTTCCTATTCATAATATCAAAACAAATAGTATGCTTTTTTTTCTCCTCTTATGCCCTGTAAATTACAAGAAAGCACAGTTAGCTTAACCATTAAACATCTGGAAAATACTTTGTTGCAAATGTAGTAATGAGTACAATCCCATTTTAAAGTAAATAAAAAGTATAGAATACAGAATCAAATACAGTATGTCAAAATAAAAAAATAAACTACATTTCCTAAGAGCCCTCCCAGATCGCAACTCATATAAACCTCCCCCTTTCCCTCTCCTACCCTCCCACCAAAAAGTGAATACACGTGATTATATTGCATTTGTATTAGACTTGTACTATTTTGTGTGTGTGTGTATGTGTGTGTGTGTGTGTGTGTGTGCGTGCGTGCGTGAACCTGTTGTGTATTCACTGGAGAACATTGTTCCTTAGAGCTAGTCAGTGGGCGACATCACATACACTCAAAGCACTAAACGAGAGCGACTGGCTATGAAGAGCAGAGGACACTGAGTCAGCACTTTCCGAGATGTCAAAAGATTGCTGACACATCATTGGTCGGGGGTGGACTTTCCAATCGCCCAATCCCATGATTAAGTGGAGAACATAAATATGCTTTACTCCCAGACTCAAGGAGGATGGATTGGGTGGATAGATTTTTCCTAGTGGGGTTTTGAGTTATGTATTGCCCAGGTCACTCTTGGTTTTCATATTGATGAGAAACTATAGCCTTAGGTTACCTAGCTGGCGCAGTATTGGGCTACCATCCAGGCAAGCACACTCTCTTGGCCTAATTGCCACAGACTGATAACTAATGGTTCTGTACGGAGAAAGCGAGGCAAACAAGCCATCTGCCATCATTGATAATGTCGGCCTGATGCAAATCAGAGGCCTTTGAATTAAATTGATCTGGTGCCTGGGAACCCCTGACAAAGATTCTCTCAGGTACAGTAGGTGTGAATGATCTTTAAAATGCTTACACATAATCACATACAGGGGTATACATTTAGTATACAACGCATTAAGAATACCTGCTCGTTCCATGACATAGACTGACCAGGTGAATCCAGGTGAAAGCTATATGATCCCTTATTGATGTCACTTGTTGAATCCAATTCAATCAGTCGATGAAGGGGATGAGACCGGTTATAGATTGATTTTGAAGCCTTGCGACAATTGAGACATGGATCGTGTATGTGTGCCATTGAGAGGATGAATAGGCAAGACAAAAGATTTAAGTGTCTTTGAACAGTTTCACCGGTTTGTGTCAAGAACTACAACGCTGATGGATTTTTCACACTCAACAGTTTCCTGTGTGTATCAAGAATGGTCCACCACCCAAAGGACATCCAGCCAACTTGACACAACTGTGGGAAACATTGGAGTCAACACCATGTTGAGTCCACGCCCTGACAAATTGAAGCTGTTCTGAGGGCAAAAGGTTGGGGGTACAACAAGGTGTTCCTAATGTTTGGTATACTCAGTGTATATTGGGGATTTCAGACATGTAATAAAATACAACTCTGAAACTAAGAACTAAATTCAAGACATCAGGTTTCCTATGTTACTGTAAGGCAAAAACCCGCAAAATAAACCTCTTATTCTCCTCACCATCAAAAAAAGTGGGGCTTTGATACTAGACACAGCTTCTAAATCGGTGTTAAGGGCTGACAGACTGTGCCACTCCGCCTCCTGTACCTCCTCAAACTGGCCTGGTCCCCAGATACAGGCCTGTGTTACTGGTAGTGACAACAGGACCTTTGACCTTTTGCAATATGCATTTAGCAGCACTGAAGCAGGAATCCATTATTCAGACTGAGATAGAGGCCATGATCCAATGCTTTAAAAACACAGCCTTCCTTCCTTCTTTCCTTCCTTTCTTATTTGAGGTAATCCCTGAACTAACGAAAATTGCTAAGTGTAAGCCATGGTTCTATCCCATATCTTCCACCATTCCAACCATATCAGATCACTTATTTCTCAGATGAGGGTGGAAGGAGGGATGTAGAGGGTAGCAGGGGTAGGAAGCTGGTGGCTCTGTTCTGTTCAATGTCCTGGCTCGGAGTTGACTACTTCTAGTCTAACTGCACAGCAGGCATCAATATTGATCGGTGATGCCTGGCAAGGGGCCTGGATAGTCTGGCTAAAGCAAAACTTGACTTGTTTTAGGTCTACATAATGAAAAAATGTGTTTCACACAAGCAAATAAAGATGGGGAACCATTATTATTGATGTAATAATATTATAATATGGGTATAGTTATCACAAGAGGTTGGTGGCACCTTAATTGAGGAGGACAGACTCGTGGTAATGGCTGGAGCAAAATGAGTAGACTAGTATCAAATACATGAAACACATAGTTTGATGCCATTCCATTTGCTCCATTATGAGCTGTCCTCCCCTTAGCAGCCTCCACTGATAGGTATACCATGGGAACTTCCACAGGAACACACACACACAAACACACACACACAGGCAGGGAACCAGTACTTGTAAGGTGTGTGTAGAAATGGGAGGGGAGGCCATGCTTACATTCCAGGTGTTTTTTCTTGGGTGCTGTCTGCTCATGAGTGGTGGCTTTGCAGACAGCTCGAGCAACCTCCGATCCCGTCAAGCTGTATTGCGCCGCGGCAATGCGGTCCGTCAGCGTCTGTCCCGACATCTTCTCTCCGTGGCGTCCAACCTCACGAATCAAACGTCAAAAATGGTCCCCCCCAAAGCACAACCAGTCGTCGTATTCCAGGCTGCCCCTAAAAATCCACTGGGGAGGTGGATATTGGAAAAAAATACTCTCAGCCTAGATATGGGGAAATGCTGTAGGACATTAGGCCCTTATCTGAGATCGGAAATTAAACGACAAGTTGAGAAGGATGCTTGACATGGATAATGGCAAATAAGATTGCGTCGTGCTTTCCTCTCGAGTCCAATTTACCGATAGCCTATATCTTACTTGGGCCTGGCCCATGCTATATGAACTTGATTTGATGAATAAGATTGGTCTATAGGCTATCAGAGGTGTAATTTATCCTGAATATGCAATACAACAAGGCAAATGGAGAGATGAGATCGATTTATTTTCTATGATACCTTCTCGTTGTAATTGTCTATAAACGGGTATTTGTTTTTTGCTATGTTTGATTTGTATACTTCTACATTAGTAATACATGTTAAATATGGAAATATCCGTTCAATTACCTGTAGGCTATTATATTCTAAAGTCCTTACTGTAACGGTTTGGATGGTTGCCTCCTTATACAATGATGGTTCGCTGTGGATGATGCTCGACGGACAAGGCGTCCTTCTCTCTTCCTGCGAATGACTATAATCCTCGCCAAGGACCCCCGTTATTCAGCCAACTCTCAATTTATGGGCCATTAAATAACAGTGGCGTTCTTTCCCCCCAGTGATCCCACCGTTCACCGCCGACGATGCTTGAAACAGAGGAGGTGGATGGTGGCGTTTCGGTGGACTTGCCTTGTTTGTTTCTTTATTTATTATCTCACTCCTCCCCCTCGTCTGATTCAGATGACACGTCATTTAAGAACCCAGTAGGCAAGTGGCAGCATCCCTATAAGCAGCGGGCAGCATCCCCATGGCGAGACTAGTTCTTAAAGGGTTAAAGGGGACTACAGTAGTCAACGATGCAACTGATAGGCAGATGCGCACGAGTAATCAAAAGCGGATCTGGCCAGTACAGGAGAAGGATGTGGAAAGCTCCCTGACTCAACTGTATTGTGTTACGCTGCTTATTATGCTTTCATAGGTAATCCCTGTTGGAAGTCTGCCTTTCCCTCTGGATTCCTTGACAATAATTGTTTGTTCACAATTATATGTTTGCGCAACTATTGGTGATGATAGAGAAACCTTCAGTTATTTATATTAGAACCATTTCAGCACCATTGCGCTATCCACATGTGCTGCCGAGTCTATGGGTCTCGAACCATTTCAGCATCATGGCGCTGTCCTCAATTGGTTTCTACCAAAGATGAAGAGACGAAGAGAGAGGGTTTACTCTGAAAGAGGGTTTACTCTGGACTGAAAATCTGTCCACAATAAGCAGACCACCTGCCTTCAGGCCTTTGGGAGGACTACCGTTGTTAGGGTGGAGACAAGACGATCTCGGCATTATATATACAGTTGAAGTCGGAAGTTTACACATACACCTCAGCCAAATACATGTTAGCTCAGTTTTTCACAATTCCTGACATTTCATCCTGGTAAAAGATTCCGGTCTTAGGTCAGTTAGGAGCACCACTTTATTTTAAGAATGTGAATTGTCAGAATAATAGTAGAGAGAATGATTTATTTCAGCTTTTATTTCTTTCATCACATTCCCAGTGGGTCAGAAGTTTACATACACTCAATTAATATTTGGTAGCATTGCCTTGAAATTGTTTAACTTGTCTCAAAAGTTTCGGGTAGCCTTCCACAAGCTTCCCACAATAAGTTGGGTGAATCTTCTCTCCCCCACTCTGCATAAATGGAAGTTAAACATGCCTTTGTTACAACAGAGAGGGATTTTGCAGTACTGTAACATCAAAAGGTTAGACATTGAAACAATATTTCTAATGTAAATAAAGTGGTAAATGGTTCGTGGGGCTCTAAACAATAATCACGTAAAATAAGTTGTTGTTTTGTGATACAATTAAGGACTGTATAACCACATAATGGTAGCTCTACAAATGTATACGTCCCAGTTATCAGATATACATCTAAATGTTGTAGAACTTATATGATTCAATATGAAACAATTTGTGAGAAAATGAAATGTTATTTTTGCCTTCTAAATGAGATAATACTGTAACATCAAAAGACTTTTGCCAAGTCAGTGACCCCGCCCACGTGAGCACAGACATTTTGCCAATGGGATGGAACTGCCCTCCAAGGCGACTGCTTAAAAGGACTCGCTGAAGAATGAACATATTAGACCAGCGTGACCGACAGCGTGAGCTGAAAGTTACGAAATGGTTAGAAACTCTGAAACTTTCAACAGAGAAGAAGAAAATCTCTACCAGACCAGACAGCGTGAAGCGGTGGCTACACGGCCGAGAAATGGTTTAAAACTAAAGACCAGCCAAAGTACAGCGCGAGCTGGATATGGCAAAAAAGGTTTGAAACTACAATACCAGAAAATGGTAAAAACCCTCTGAAACTCTCTCTCTCTCTCTCTCTCTCTCTCTCTCTCTCTCTCTCTCTCTCTCTCTCTCTCTCTCTCAGAAGAAGAAGAAGAAGAAGAAGGAACAGGAACATTCAGTCTGCAGCTGTTTATGCACTGTTATGCACCTAGGAAACTCGACCGAAGACGAGAGACATAGAACAATTTCCTCTCACCACTATAGGTATCTCTAGGGTATCTATTCTAAACAAGCAGAGTGAAGAATAAAGCCCACTGAACACCGCATGGTACACCTCTGAAAGATATGTTCTAACAGACACTCCGAAACCAACCTACTACAACTACTAAGGACATGGTGACCTCTGGTAGACAACCAGAGACTTCTGATGAACTACTCTCCATAGATGGACAGGTTGATTTCACCAGAAAGAGACAACAAAGACATACAAATGTAAATATGTACTTTGCATTTCTAAATCAGATCGAGCGGTTTTTATGGTGCTAAATATCCACATTTACGATGAGCATATTATTCAACTGCATGTTTGAAAGTTTAATTCCTTTGTCTCTCCTTCTTCCGCTCTTTCTTCCCGTCACCTTTCATTGTGTAACAAGCCGTCATATCGGGTTAGTCCACTAGGGACTTTTCATTTGCATCATGTTAGTAATCAATGTATAATCTATTCTGTGTGTGTTTATGTAATTCTGTGTGATTATTTAGTTAGTGAATAAATAATTAAGCCAATTTGTATATCGCTGATTCATCATGGTTCGTGCAGATTTGAAATCAACAACGTTCAGAATGAGACTGATGAGGTAATAATGATAATTCATGGATGATTGGTATAATGATATACACTATCGTTCAAAGGTTTGGGGTCACAGACACCTCACAAGCCATCAACTTGATTGAATAGCACCCACAAAACATCAATCTCAACGTCAACAGTGAAGAGGCGACTCCGGGATGCTGGCCTTCTAGGCAGAGTTCCTCTGTCCACTGTCTGTGTTATTTTGCCCATCTTAACCTTTTATTTTTATTGGCCAGTCTGAGATATTGCTTTTTCTGAGCAACTCTTTCTGGAAGGCCAGCATCCGAAGTCACCTCTTCACTGTTGAAGTTGAGACTGGTGTTTGCGGGTACTATTTAATGAAGCTGCCAGTTGAGGACTTGTGAGGCGTCTGTTTCTCAAACAAAGCACTCTAATGTACTTGTCCTCTTGCTCATTTGTGCACCGGGGCCTCCCAATCCTCTTTCTATTCTGGTTAGAGCCCGTTTGCACTGTTCTGTGAAGGGAGTAGTACACAGCGTTGTACGAGATCTTCAGTTCTTTGGCAATTCATTTCTCAGAACAAGAATTAACTGTTGAGTTTCAGAAGAAAGTTCTTGGTTTCTGGCCATTTTGAGCCTGTAATCGAACACACAAATGCCGAGGCTCCAGATACTCAACTCATCTAAAGAAGGCCCGTTTTATAGCTTCTTTAATCAGAACAACACTTTTCAGCTGTGCTAACATAATTGCAAAAGGGTTTTCTAATGATCAATTAGCCTTTTAATATTATAAATTTGGATTAGCTAACACGGCGTGCCATTGGAACATAGGAGTGATGGTTGCTGATAATGGGCCTCTGTACGCCTATGTAGACATTCCATAAAGAATTAGCTGTTTCCAGCTACAATAGTCATTTACAACATTAACAATGTCTTCACTGTATTTCTGATCAATTTGATGTTATTTTAATGGACAACAAATGATATTTTCTTTCAAAAACAAGGACATTTCTAAGTGACCCCAAACTTTTGAACGGTAGTGTATTTATATCTTTAGAGTTAATTCGGGAAACGGTAACTCATGAAACCAACTTTTTCCGTGGTGCCCCAAGATTGCTAATGAGTTCATTGTTACATGATTCATTTAATCATCGTAATAAGTAAATATAGTTAATTGATTTGATTTTAAAAAATCATCTCATTAATGGTACCAACGTCACGACAACCTTTCTAGGGAGTTTTTCCTAGCCACCGTGCTTCTACATCTGCATTGCTTGCTTTTGGGGATTTAGGCTGGGTTTCTGTATAGCACTTTGTGACATCGGCTGATGTAAAAAAAAGGCTTTATAAATCATTTTGATTGCTTGATTGAAGCATGGTGGTGGCATCATCATGCTGTGGGAATGTTTTTCAGCGGCAGGAACTGGGAGACAAATCAGGATCGAAGCAAAGATGAATGGAGCAAAGTACAGAGAGATCCTTGATGAAAACCTGCTTCAGAGCACTCAGGACCTCAGACTGGGACGAAGGTTCAGCTTGCAACAGGACAATGACCCAAAGCACACAGCCAAGACAACGCAGGAGTGGCTTCAGGACAAGTCTCAATGTCATTGAGTGGCCCAGCCAGAGCCCGGACTTGAAGGAAAAATGGGAGAAACTCCCCGAATACAGGTGTGCCAAGCTTTTAGCGTCACACCCAAGAAGACTCGAATCTGTAATCGCTGCCAAAGGTGCTTTAACAAAGTACTGAGTAAAGGGTCTGAATAGTTATGTAAATGTGATATCAGTTTTATTAAAGATAATTAACAAAAAAACATTTTTTAACTGTTTTTGCTTTGTCATTATGGAGTATTGTGTGGTAATTTATTAGGTTAAAAAAATGATTTAGGCTGTAACCTAAGAAAATGTGGAAATGTCAGTGAAGGGATCTGAATACTTTCCGAAGTCACTGTATATACAGTATATAAATAACAGCCAGGCCTCAGAGGCAGCATGGGACCAGGTAAAGATTGTCCACGAGGATGACTACTGAATTTGTAAGTCCATACAATAAGACCCCTTTAGTATATGGTTATGTTTAACTGTGTACATAAAATGAAACTATCTTTACATTTTAATCTGCCAATCAATAATGTTTTGGTCCTTTAATGTACCATCGTGGCCAAAGATTTTGAGAATGACACAAATATTAATTTTCACTAAGTTTGCTGCTTCAGTGTCTTTAGATAATTTTGTCAGATGTTACTATGGAATACTGAAGTCTAATTACAAGCATTTCATAAGTGTCAAAGGCTATTTTTGACAATTACATGAAGTTGATGCAAAGAGTCAATATTTGCAGTGCTGACCATTCTTTTTAAAGACCTCTGCAATCTGCCCTGGCATGCTGTCAATTAACTTCTGGGCCACATCCTGACTGATGGCAGCCCATTCTTGCATAATCAATGCTTGGAGTTTGTCAGAATTTTTGGGGTTTTGTTTGTCCACCCGCTTCTTGAGGATTGACCACAAATTCTCAATGGGATTAAGGTCTGGGGAGTTTCCTGGCCATGGACCCAAAATATCAATGTTTTGTTCCCCGAGCCAATTAGTTATCACTTTTGCCTTATGGCAAGGTGCTCGGTCATGCTGGAAAAGACATTGTTCGTCACCAAACTGTTCCTGGATGGTTGGGAGAAGATGCTCTCGGAGGATGTGTTGGTACCATTCTTCATTCATGGCTGTGTTCTTAGGCAGAATTGTGAGTGGGCCCACTCCCTTGGCTGAGAAGCAACTCCACACATGAATGGTCTCAGGATGCTTTACTGTTGGCATGACACAGGACTGATGGTAGCGCTCACCATGTCTTCTCCGGACAAGCTTTTTTCCGGATGCCCCAAACAATCGGAAAGAGGATTCATCAGAGAAAATTATTTTACTCCAGTCCTCAGCAGTCCAATCCCTGTACCTTTTGCAGAATATCAGTCTGTCCCTGATGTTTTTCCTGGAGAGAAGTAGCTTCTTTGCTGCCCTTCTTAACACCAGGCCATCCTCCAAAGGTCTTCGCCTCACTGTGCATGCAGATGCACTCACATCTGCCTGCTGCCATTCCTGAGCAAGCTCTGTACTGGTGGTGCCCCGATCCCGCAGGTGAATCAACTTTAGGAGACGGTCCTGGTGCTTGGACTTGCTTGGGCGCCCTGAAGCCTTCTTCACAACAATTGAACCACTCTCCTTGAAGTTCTTGATGATCCGATAAATGGTTGATTTAGGTGCAATCTCACTGGCAGCAATATCCTTGCCTGTGAAGCCCTTTTTGTGCAAAGCAATGATGACGGCACGTGTTTCCTTGCAGGTAAACATGGATGACAGAGGAAGAACAATGATTCCAAGCACCACCCTCCTTTTGAAGCTTCCAGTCTGTTATTTGAACTCAATCAGCATGACAGAGTGATCTCTAGCCTTGTTCTTGTCAACACTCAAACCTGTGTTAACGAGAGAGTCACTGACATGATGTCAGCTGGTCCTTTTGTGGCAGGGCTGAAATGCAGTGGAAATGTTTTTGTTGATTCAGTTCATTTGCATGGCAAAGAGGGACTTTGCAATTAATTGCAATCCCTCTGATCACTCTTCATAACATTCTGGAGTATATGCAAATTGCCATCATACAAACTGAGGCAGCAGACTTTGTGAAAATTAATATTTGCGTCATTCTCAAAACTTTTGGCCACTTTCTGTACTTCCAATGCCTCAACATGGACAGTCATTACAGTAAACATAAAAGTTGGGAGGGAAATGTTTGATAGACACAATTTATGTTCATGTCTGCCCTCTCTTGCCTTGCACCGTACATATTGCCAGAAATTCTACCTCTCAACCACAGGAGACACCACGCAAGCGCTCCCTCTTTGTGAGGATGTTTTCATGCTTGAGGAAGACTTCCAAAAAGTCCTCCTGCTGCAAAACCTTGTAGAGGAATGTATTCGTCTTAATATACTAATTTCATTGTGGTTTGTCTTTTTCAAATCTAATATCATATTTCAAAGTGGTGGATGTAGCTGGTCAAAATGTGTGTCAACATTCTAGTTATTCATTCTATTAGTCATCCCCAACCCTATACATTAAATTATGCATACAAATGGCACACAGACTATTTATGTACAATAAGAGAGAGAACTTGTTAAAGGTCCAGTGCAGTAAAAAGTGATTTTCCTCTGTTTTATATTTCCACACAGTTTTGTTGTGAGAGCAGTTTGAAAAGACAGTGTGAAATATCAGCCTGTTTGGTGGGATAGACTTTTGGCCTGACTGGTGAATAGACCAATAAGAAAGAGTTCCAAACCTCTCCGCAAATAACAGCTAGCTTTCAGTTTTCCCCTCTCCACTTCGACAGTCCTATCGAAATTCTTGCTTGAGAAATTGCTCTTTGCCAAGAAGCTATTCATATTTTTTGACAATTTTAATTGAAAACTATCACAGTAAGAACATGTGTGGTCCTTCTGTAGCTCAGTTGGTAGAGCAAAGTGGGTTCGATCCCGGGACCACCCTAGAATGTATGCACACATGACTGTAAGTCCCTTTGGATAAAAGCGTCTGCTAAATGGCATATATTATTATATTATTAGATAAAAACAACTGCACTGGACCTTTAAGTGCTTTCCACTCTTTATGATGCTCAAACCATTTCAAATAACTTGTCTGTCCATGGTGAGGGTGAGACCAAGACACACATGGCATGTAAGATCTCATGATAAGTCTTTAATTCAGTAAGTCACAACAATATAGAATTGCACAGCATCTTCACATTGTCCCAGAAAGGGCTTGCACAAACTGTAAGTCAGTCTTTACAGCTGCCCTGTATATACAATTAATTAAAAGCCTTTGGAAAGTAAAATACAGTCATTATAAATAGAATAAATAAAATGTACAAACTTGATTTATTTTTAGTTCCCATGGTTTATGTCCCTAATATGTTCCCTTATATACAAGATGAGTTTTATTCACTAGTGCTTTTTATTAATTTATTTCCATTCGGAAAATACAATTCCCTCTGTGTTCACGTCTTGATAAGGCCCTCTAGAAAGTCTTTCTCCACCATCTCCTCAATGTTCTGCCGTGCCCGACTCCAGAACACTTTTTGGCTCTCCAGCTTGCCCTCCTTGTTGGGGAAGGAGGGCCCAGAGTGGCTGGGGGCAGCATTGCGGCTGCTGGCCTTACTGTTGAACACCTGGCTGAGCAGGTTGAAGAAAGGGAGGAGCTGCTCCATACTGCGGATCACGTAGAGCGTCAGGGTGAGGTGGCCCGGTTCCCAGGACAGAGTACGCAGGGAAGAGTCCTCCTCTGGGTTCTTCTATGCGAAAGAATGGATGGAAACAGATGACAGCAGAATGATCAAAGAGATGTGACTTTATATAGCTATGACTACACATATTAAACTCAACAAAAAAAGAAACATCCTTTTTTCAGGACCCTGTCTTTCAAAGATAATTCGTAAAAATCCAAATAACTTCACAGATCTTCATTATAAAAGGTTTAACTTCTCTAGGGTAGGGGGCAACATTGGGAATTTTGGATGAAAAGCATGCCCAAATTAAACGGCCTGGTAGATTTGGATAGAAACCACTCTAAAGTTTCCAAAACTGTTAAAATAGTGTGAGTATAACAGAACTGATTTGGCAGGTGAAAACCTGAGAAAAATCCATTCAGGAAGTTTTTTTTTTTTGTTGGTTTTGTAGTTTTCTATTCAATGCCATTACTGTATCCATTGACTTAGAACTCAAATTTCAGTTCCTATGCCTTCCACTAGATGTCAACAGTCAGAAATTGTTTCAGGCTTGTATTCTGATAAATGAGAGCGTAAGACCAGTCTGAATGAGTGGACCCTACCGTTTCACAGAGCTTTTTCATGCGCAATCTGGAGAGAGTGCCTTTCTTGTTTACCTTTTATATTGACCATCTTATTGTCAGGTTGAAATATTATAGATAATTTAGGCTAAAAACAACCAGATTATTGAATATAAACATCGTTTGACATGTTTCTATGAACTTCACAGATACAATTTGGATTTTTTGTCTGAGTTTGAGCATGTGGATTACTGAAGAAAACACACAAACAAAACTGAAGTTTTTGGATATAAAGAGTCTATCGAACAAAAGGAACATTTATTGAGTAAATTAATGTCTTCTGAGTGCCACCATATGAAGATCATCAAAAGTAAGGGATTCATTTTATCAGCGCTACAGGGAGACAGGACGGACAGCTGATCGTCCTCACAGTGGCAAACCACGTGTAACAACACCTGCAGAGGATCGGTACATCTGAACATCACACCTGCGCAACAGGTACAAGACGGCAACAACAACTGCCCAAGTTACTCCAGGAACGAACAATCCCTCCATCAGTGCTCAGTCTGTCCGCAGTAGGCTGAGAGAGGCTGGACTGAAGGCTTGTAGGCCTGTTGTAAGGCAGGTCCTCACCAGACATCACTGGCAACAACGTCGCCTATGAGCACAAACCCACCGTCACTCGACCAGACAGGACTGACAAAAAGTGCACTTCACTGACGAGCCGCGGTTTTGTCTCACCGGGGGTGATGGTCGGATTCGAGTTTATCGCCGAAGGAATGAGCGTTACACCAAGGCCTGTACTCTGGAGCGGGATCAATTTGGACGTGGAGGGTCCGTCATGGTCTGGGTCGGTGTGTCACAACATCATCAGACCGCCTGCAATGACAAGCTCAATCTCAACGCTGTGCGTTACAGGGAAGACATCCTCCTCCCTCATGTGGTACCCTTCCTGCAGGCTCATCCTGACATGACCCTCCAGCATGACAATGCCATCAGCCATACTGCTTGTTCTGTGCATGATGTCCTGCAAAACAGGAATGTTAGTGTTCTGCCATGTCCAGCGAAGAGCCCGGATCTCAATCCCATTGAGCACGTCTGGGAACTGCTGGATCGGAGGGTGAGGGCTAGGGCCATTCCCCCCAGAAATGTCAGAGAACTTGCAGGTGCCTTAGTGGAAGAGTGGGGTAACATCTCATAGCAATAACTGGCAAATCTGGTGCAGTCCATGAGGAGGTGATGCACTGCAGTACTTAATGCAGCTGGTGGCCACACCAGATACCGACTGTTACTTTGGATTTTGTCCCCCCCTTTCTTCAGGGACACATAATTCAATTGTTGTTAGTCACATGTCTGTGGAACTTGTTCAGTTTATGTCTCAGTTGTTAAATCTTATGTTCATACAAATATTTACACGTTAAGTTTGCTGAAAATAAACCGAGTTGACAGTGAGAGGACAGTTGAAGTCGGAAGTTTACATACACCTTAGCCAAATACATTTAAAACTCAGGGAATTTTTACTAGGAATTGTTAAAAACTATCTTAGGACAGTTAGGATCACCACGATCTCGGCATTATATATACAGTTGAAGTCGGAAGTTTACATACACCTCAGCCAAATACATGTTAGCTCAGTTTTTCACAATTCCTGACATTTCATCCTGGTAAAAGATTCCGGTCTTAGGTCAGTTAGGATCACCACTTTATTTTAAGAATGTGAAATGTCAGAATAAGAGAGAGAATGATTTATTTCAGCTTTGATTTCTTTTCATCACATTCCCAGTGGGTCAGAAGTTTACATACACTCAATTAATATTTGGTAGCATTGCCTTGAAATTGTTTAACTGGTCTCAAAAGTTTCGGGTAGCCTTCCACAAGCTTCCCACAATAAGTTGGGTGAATTTTGGCCCATTCTTCCTGACAGAGATGGTGTAACTGAGTCAGGTTTGTAGGCCTCCTTGCTCACGCACACATTTTCAGTTCTGCCCACAAATTTTCTATAAGATTGAGGTCAGGGCATTGTGATGGCCACTCCAATACCTTGACTTTGTTGTCCTTAAGCCATTTTGCCACAACTTTGGAAGTATGCTTGGGGTCATTGTCCATTTGGAAGACTCATTTAACCTATCAGAGGCTTGTAAAGCCATGACGAGATTTTCTGGAAAGGCACAGACAATTTAGTGCGTCAACTTCTGACCCAGTGGAATTGTGATACAGTGAATTATAAGTGAAATAATCTGTCTGTAAACAATTGTTGGAAAAATTACTTGTGTCATGCACAAAGTAGACGTCCAAACCGACTTGCCAATACTATAGTTTGTTTACAAGAAATTTGTGGTGGTTGAAAAACTAGTTTTAATGACTACAACCTAAGTATATGTAAACTTCCGACTTCAACTTTATGTGCTTTGTTGGTGTGCCATTATCTGACTTGATTGTCTGCCAGAATTTTTCTCTTTTTCAAATTAGCAGCTGACATTTACATTTCTCAAGTTTAATTTTTGTTGTCATGTGGGGAAAGCGCCCTAGTGCTCCGATTGGCTCAAGGGTGTGAAGTTATCCCTGACGCTCATCCAAGATTCTACATGTTGAATCGTGAAAGACTGCCTCACTCTTGACCACCAGCAGGTGTCCCCTGGAACACACCGCGGGGACTGCAGCTGATGTTCACCCACTGATGGCCTTCGGAAAAGATTTTCAGGCTGCTAAACTACTGACCTTAGGGGTACACTAAGTTGTCCCAAATATCAGTAATAGCTAAAGTTACCAAGGTCATTGCGATTGGTCACTTTTGCTAATGTGGGTCTATGTCTAGCCTTGCATTATGTTGCTTTGAAGGTAGACCAGAGCAGTTACCTTGGCTCGTTTCCTCAGCAGCTTGGCTAGTCGGACAACGTAGGGTTTGAACTCTCTCTGGTGGGTCCCCTGGCGTCTCACCTCCAGGCCCGAGTCATCAGATGCCTCGGGGATAAAGGCCCAGCGGTACCTAAGAAAGAACACAAGCAATGCCCAAACTTTACACACACACAATCCTTTTCACACTTCTGAACAAAAAAACACACAATGTATGACAGAAAGGACAAAGTGACAGGAAAATATAGGAGCCATCACTGAATGATTTAGTTCAGTACAAAACGTGTGAAAAGGCTTGAGGACCTCACTGGGTAATAGTGATGCGACATACTTTCATGTGTTCTGAAACACAATCTGTGCTTAAACCTTTTATAACCTTCCAAAAACAAATCTAAAGGAGAGAGTGCAGTGTGCATTACAGTCTTCAGATGAATGTACTGCATGAGAGTGTATGAACCCAGGCAGGAGTAGTGGGTTAGTACACACATCTGGAACTGGGGCAGGCTCTCAGAGGGCAGTGCCAGGGCCAGGTCCAGCAGTTTGCAGGCAGACAGGTAGAGGTTGAGCCAGCGCTGGCTGTTGTAGGAGGTGGAGAAACCGTTCCCTCCAGAGTAGGTGGTCTCCAAGCCAGCTACCGATGGACCCGATGTCCTACAGGTCAAACCCAGATGGAAACATGACCAACGCATACACACGGCATAGACTCAGACGGAACGGACCAGTTTCCTGGACACAGATTAAACCTAGCCCTGGATTCAAATGCACTTTCTGTCAAACTGAGAATCTCCATTGAACATGCGTTTAAATTCAGGTCTACTCTTAATCTGTGTCCAGGAAACCAGCCCTACAGGTTGAGGATACATATTGGTAGTGGAAGTTTCCCCACCATACAATCTAAAGCGCGTTGAGCACCTGAAACTCAATAAATCCAATCCATCATCATCATCATCATCGGGGCACATAATTTCTATGGCAGGAAAAACACACATTCTCTCACTGTCATGTATTAATCAATGTCCACTCCCATTTGGTGGATTGACAGTTACCTTGACATGTCCTCATCTGCAGTAAGCTCCTGCTCCATGAGTAAAAAGACCTGAACCTGAGAGGGAGGGAATACATAGGTAAGTAAATAGGAAAAAAGCCACACACTGTTAGGATTATATATAACGATCTATTACCTTGGTCGACGATCTATAGTACAGTAGTTTGAGACAAAGGGGATGATCGCCACAACTCAGTAATCAAAAAAGTATTGCAAGAACAACAGTTGGGCTTATTTATCCAATCAAGACACCCATTACTTCACTTAAAAAGCCGACATTATCTCTTGGAAATTCTATCAAAATATTTATAAACAGCGGGACAAACAAACGCAGAGGTGTTTGAGGCTTGGCGTAGGCCTTCATCAGGCTGCCCATCGGCAGATGGCGCTTGTGTCTGTGTGTGACTAAGTGCGGTGTGTGTTCTGTAGCGTGCTCTAGCTCTCTCTCACCAGTTCAGTGATCATGGTGGGCCACAGTGAGGTGAGGTGTTGAGGAGACATACGCAGCAGTAGAACTCTGAAGAACAGGAACACCTGGGCATGGAGGATGGGCACCTGGGGCAGACGCAGACTCTCCACCAGCCGCTCTGATGGGGGAAACACGCACTCATGTAAGTCAATACACCATCCGCTGTGTGTGTAAATATTTGAAAACAGAAGGATGTGTGTGTTTGTGTCTTAGTAGTGTGTGTTTGTAAGCGGGGAGGGGGGGTGTTTGCGTGCGTGCCTGTCTGCATGTGTGTGTTTACCCTGTATGTCAGGTAGGTATTTCTGGTACTGGTCCACCTCGCTGCTGTAGATAGTGAAGGCCAGGCGTTTGAGCAGCATGGCTCTCTGCTCCAGCTCTGCGTCTCGGTTAGAGAACAGATTCAGAGAGCTGCTCTGAGCCACCGCCACACGAGCTGCAGACACACACACGCCTTAACTACTATACTGTAACAGTTATAATATAAAGTCGACCCATATATTTACCTGTAAACCTCACATACAACTACACACAGAAATGCTCATTTAGAAGAATCAGGCTACTAATTATACTTACTCATAAGATCTCTAAACGTGGTCTTGTCGTGGGTCATAAGATGATCAATGATGGCTCTCCAACTGGAAAATGCAGGAGAGGATGTCAGATAGAATCCTATTATATGAAGCACATATAACAAGAATACACAAACCCCTGTCCCCTCCCCCACACACACTCAACAATTGTCAACTCACTGGCTGACACAGGAGGAATCCATCTGGAAAAAGGTGTGGTCCATGAAGAGGTCGAAGGCTTCTTTCTTCCAGGCCCGCCGGGTGTACTGGTACCCACTCAGGCTGCTCAGCAGCTGGATACACGCCCGGTAGCTGGGGGCGTTGTGGGCACTGCCAAGGAAGAGGGCACAGAGACACAGTGCACATTAGAGATAGGACCCAGACATGACCAAACCAGGAAATACTTGGGCCCTAGTCATACAGCGTGGGAGTGTTTCCTAGGCAGATCTCATGGGCATGTTATTTAGTAACTGAGGAGCCGGGAGTGCTCAAGGCTCTAGCGGAGGAGTGTAGTGTATTGGCTGGTCCATCCCTACCTGTGGTTGCGGAGGTAGGGCACGACATAGTGCATAATGTTCACCAGTAGAGGGATCACCCTCTCTTTCTCGTCACTGTAGAACACCATGTCTAGGAGATGGGCCAGCACCTGACAACACACAACCGCTACTCTCAATACTCGGCACTGTTCAGATAGGATACATGGCAACAGCGTGCTACCCTAAAAATGACTATAAAACCTAGCACATTGCGATATTGCTTTAAAGATACATCCGTGCGCTACAGCAGACATAAAGCGACCAATAAACACTCACGCACCGCAATGAGTAAACAGGTAAACAAGTAAACATGAGACTGACATGAGCTTAAACAACGGGAAGAGAGGGAGAGCTGTTTATAACACTAAAGCAAGAGAGGCACAGTCAGTGGCTCCGGTTTATATTTGGATTCAACAGCGACTGTGTCCAGAGAAGGATTTATTGCTTTGCTAATAGTGATTGAGGTTGGGCCTGGGGAGGGAGAGCTGATCGTAAATCAGCTGAGTGAGAGTCGACTGTGGGTGGGTCCTAATAGCAGAAGCAAGGCTGTTGGTAGCCGTGAGTGGAGAGGACGCACGGATGGACGGACACACCCCGACAGACAAGGCGGCCAGACAGAGCAGAGCGCTTGGTGTTTTACCTCCGCTAGCAGTGTGAGGGCGTGAACGCTGTACACAGATGGAGTGAAGCTGGACGCCTCCATCACTGTGAGCATTAGATCTGAAACACACACAAGCGATTAGTGGCACATCATACGCAGCACAGACACACATGCAGATGCACGCTGTACGTGAGCACAATCAAATGTCCACACTAACATAACCTACTATTTTTAACGCATTCCCAATATATCGGGTCATTGTAAGTGGTATGATAGTGTGGATATTGAAACACAGCCATACATTGTCACACAAGAAACACCAATGAAATCGGAACATTCCTGATTAAGGGTGTGTTCATTAGGGGCCAAACGGAAGAAAACAGACAAACAGGGAGGGACTTCGCTGGACTTGTCCAATAAGAATTTGGTGCCCCAATGAACATGAAGCTGACATATTGTACACAACTAGCACAGACAGCCAGGGTCCTCTCATCGCTCCTACCCTCTACGTCTTGCTCCAGGCTGGTCCCGTCCACCACGATCTGTGGCGACGCCTTGACCTCCAGGTTCCTCCTCAGCCACGTGGTCTGCTCCAGAGAGGAGCCTGCTATGGTTCCGATGGCCTCCACCACCTTGTGGGTCACATCCTGCACACACACACACGGACACAGACAGTGACATACTGGCTTCATTACAATACTGCCATACCACTTAACGTAAAACGCATGCCCAATACATTGCTTCAATCCAATTGGTATGCTGGAGTAAATAATGGAACAGAACTCTTGAATTGATTTGGGTAAAAACATGTTCAGCAATATGTACATTGTATTCCCAGAAGATAGCACATACAAGTATTATTCAAAACACTTAATTCCGAAGTGGTCCTCGATGGGGCTTACCTCAATGAATATTATCTTATATTTTCTAGGAGATATTTGTGAATGTCATCTTTAAGACAAAATAATAAATAGTGAATCCTTTTGCATGGGACTGAGGCTTACTTGCAGCTCCCGCTGGTCCTTCTTGCTCTCCAGGTTCGGGTTCTTGAGGATGAACTCATTCAGAACTCTGGGGAAGAGACAGATGGATAGGTTAGTCTGGTGGCTGCATATGTACAGCGTAGATAAGGGGACGGGAGTGATGTTGGAAGTGAGAGAGGGCAGAGTATCAGAGAGTGTTGTAAAGCGCAGTTATATAGTAAGGAATCGCAGAGCTCTTCCCCTTTGTGGTTGTAGCTTCCAAACAACAGGCTCACAACGTCACGTGGATATCCACGTATCCAGCAGTGTCAACGATAGCTTGCAAGATTCTCCCCCTCCTCCAATTAGATCATTCGAGCCCTGAATGCCCTGAATGCTGATTGGCTGACAGCTGTGGTATATCAGGTGCTCTAATTACTTTAGTAAGCAGATTATAATAGTAATAAGGCACCTGGGCATTTGTGGTATATGGCCAATATACCACGACTAAGGGGTGTGTCCAGGCGTTGCGTTGCGCGTAAGAACACCCTTTAGCCGTGGTATATTGGCCATATACCACACCTCCTCAGGCCTTATTGCTTAAATGTATCCTTGTGTCTTCATCCCCTTATTGAAATTGACTGGTCTTCGGTAGCTTGATCACTAGAGGTAGTGCCTGGTATAATTTATATTTATTTTATTTAACTAGTCAAGTCAGATAAGAACAAATTCTTATTTACAATGACTGCCTACCCCAGCCAAACCCGGGCGTCACTGGGCCAATTGTGTGGCGCCCTATGGGACTCCCAATCACGGCCGGATGTGATACAGCCTGGATTCGAACCAAGGACAGTAGTGACGCCTCTTGCACTGAGATGCAGTGCCTTAGACCGCTGCACCACCCCGGGAGCTGGTGTGTGTGTGTATGGTCTAACCCCAGTATGAGGAACTGTCCAGGAGCAGGCAGCCCCAGCTGTACAGAGTCCTTCAGTAGGGCCAGCAGAGACGGCCAACTGTCCACCAGACCGGACACAGGGATCCTACATAGACCGACAGGCAAGATACAGTCACAAACAATGTTCTAATGATGGGTCAAGTACTAATTTAAGTCCGATACCTTTATAATCAGTTTAGTAACAATAATAGTACAGAACTCAATGAATTGGACTGTCGAAGTAATGAAATTCAGTGGCTTTATCTGAAATTAAATAAATTGTATTCTAAACGCTCAACACACTTGACATACAAAAATGTCAAACTAAACATGACATCGCATGAACTAAACTACAAAAGAGGTGAAACTCAAACTAATTGATTGTTTTAGGATTCACATGGATTTTCATTGCCAACATCTCATATATTTGCTACCTATGCTCAACACACTTGACAGACAGATGGAGGAGGGCAGTTGGTCTCACCTCTGAACGTAGGCATAGAAGAACTGCAGCATGCACACCTCCAGCGACAGATGCTTCTACGGTGAGAAAGAGGGAAGATGAGTGAGAGAGGGGGCGAGAGGGTTGAGGAAGAGGTGACACTGGACTACATTACATTTCATTAGAACATAATGAGGTCGTGGCAGGGAAGCTGCCAGTTTACTTTGATATACTGTAACAATAACATGGTATCTGTCCAATCAAATCAAAATCTAATTTTATTGGTCACATACACATGGTTAGCAGATGTTAATGCGAAATGCTGGTGCTTCTAGTTCTGACAGTGCAGTATTATCTAACAAGTTCTCTAACAATTTCCCCAACAACTACTTAATACACACAAATCTAAAGGGGTGAATGAGAATATGTACATATAAGTATACGGATGAGCGATGGCCGAGCGGCATAGGCAAGGTGCAATAGATGGTATAAAACACAGTATATACATGTGATATGAGTAATGTAAGATATGTAAACATTATTAAAGTGGCATTGTTTAAAGTGACTAGTGATCCATTTATTAAAGTGTCCAGTGATTGGGTCTCAGTGTAGGCAGCAGCCTCTCTGACTTAGTGATGGCTGTTTAGCAGTCTGATGGCATTGAGATAGAAGCTGTTTTTAAATCTCTCGGTCCCAGCTTAATGGTAACATGTAATAGTAACAGAGGACCGACATTAGAGTGAATTAGGACTAACGCAAGCAGGAGGCTAGGAGTCGTGCAGCTTTTTATATAGTCATAAACTGTAACAAGGTTAGCGTGGCACAGTGTGTTCTAAGGGTATGTATTGGGAAACGAATATGCCTTGTTTCAACGGTAAAACAGAGCATGCCAGTTTAGATTGCAGGCTATTGGGAGACCGCAGCACCAACCTTCTCTTTGGCAATGGCCGGCGGCTGCTTCAGGACCTCTTTGACCGTCTGCATCACGGTCTCAGTCCTCATGGCGCTGACCGACCGTACCAGCTCCACCAGCAAAAGCTGCTCCTCACTGGCAGTGGGGATCACCTACACACACACACACACACACACACACACACACACACACACACACACACACACACACACACACACACACACACACACACACACACACACACACACACATGGACACAGACGGGGTAAAAGACCTCTGTGCCCTGCCATTAAGCACAAAATGTATGTGTTTAGTAAGGGTTTCTGTCATGTTGGTTTCTGGAGCTTACCTTGTAAGCGGTAGTGGTCTTGACCTGCTTCCTCTCGTTCCACACGTAGGCGATAGCTGCCATAAAGTGAGCTCCGTGGTTCATGGAGATGGGTCCTAGCAGCTCCAGGATCTGCTGACGCAAGTTCTGAGGAGAAAGAGGATCGATTGAGCGTTCTACGCAGTGTCAGAAATAAGACCAGGCCGACACGCAGTGGACGGTCCATCCTCCTTCAACAATGTTATGGTCCTGGGGAAACACACATGTTGTGCAAGCTTTTGTTCCAGTCCAGCGCTAATGGATACTTAGCCAAATCCTCAAATCAGGAGTACTGGGCTGAAACAAAAGCCTGCACATCCTGTAGGGGGCCTAGGAGCAGGATAGTTACGAGCTAGTAACATAGGCATTTTGCTGCATCCACTATGACACCTGCTAAACTGTGTCCACTACCAAGAAAAACTTTGTTTTGATTATATTGAAGAACAATGATCTGGGTATCAACTGCAGGCACTCTTTTCACAATAACGTGTAGACCCAGACTGAACTGTGCTGGCTATTATCACATTGTCCATTTCAGCACAGTTCCAGCAACACTGGATGGATGAGTAACCAGAGCAGCTCAGTACAGCTTGGTTCGGCTCGCCTTAGTTCGATTCAGTACTGTGAAAAGGCTTAGGGTTAGGGTGTAGACTCAGTACCTTGGTGGATCCCAGGTTGATGTTGGAAGTGGATGCAGCGGAGGGGGCGGCTGGCCGGTCAGAGCAGTCGGCCTGGTACAGGACGCTCCACAGCAGGGTGACGGAGGACATGATGGTGTGGAGGATGGACAGGATCCCTGAGCGAGCCTCCGCCAGGTGCTTCTGGTCTACACTCGCCTGCAGCTGAGAGGATAGGGACATGGAGATACAGTCACTGGTGAAAGTCTGCACACCCCTTGCAGTCTTCATGTTTAGTTGCCTTAAAATTACATCTGAAAAGGGATTACATTTATTTTTTTCACCCTACCAACATACACAACCTACTCCACATTTTCAAAGTGAAAGAAAAATTATAGAAACATGAACAAATTAATAAAAAAATGTAAAAGGAAGATGTATTGTCCTCACACCCCAGGGTTAACACTTGGTGGAAACACCATTGGCAGCCATATATATTTTTTTAAATGCTCAATTCAGTAAATGTGGATGGGAGACATTGATGGACAGCAATATTCAAACCTTGTCTCTACAATTCCAAGCAGATTTTCAAGTCAGGACTGAGACTGGTCAGGAATACTCACCACCTATTGGGAAAGCCATTCTGGTGTGTCTTCGGCATTAAAGCTTGTGTAATTGTCACACTGAAAAATAAAAAAACTCTATCCCAGGGTAGAGAAACCCCTCTATTGGGTTTCCCTCTAATTATTTTTACCTGGGCTTTGCTTCTTTCATATTTATTTTGATCATGACAAACCTCCCAGTCCCTGCCGGTGACCAGCATACATACCCATAACTTGATGCTGCTACCACAAAAGCCATGATAATAGCAATCACGGTTTGAATATTGCTGTCCATCAATGACTCCCAACCAAATACACTGAGCTTGAGCAATTTTGACAATAACAATGGATATATGTTGCCCTAAGTGCAAAGTTGGTAAAATATTATTCCGAATTATTTACAGCTTTAATGGCTGCCAAAGGTGCTTCCACCAACTATTAACGCTGGAGTGTGAGGCAATCAAGACATTGTATTTTTTATTTATTGATTTGGGAAAATGTCCTATAATTTTCTTTCACTTTGAAAATGCTGTAGTAGGTTGTGTAGATCTGTACAGATAATGTCATACTCTTTAGATACAATTTTAAGGCAGCAAATTGTGAAGATTGTGCAAGAGGTGAGCAGACTTTCACGAGGCACTGTCAGCACACGCAAATCCTGTGACAGAGTAAAGTACATACAAATACATAAAATGTAAAAGAACAAGCACACATAGCTCTCTGAGAAGATGTAGGGAGGAATGAGTCAGAGTGCGTGCATGCAATGAAGGAGGTCTATCGATGTGTAAATATGTGACACCAGCATTAAATCAATGCAGATATGACATGTCTGTCTACTTGGCAGTGCAGCGTGGCTGACTAGCGCCCTCACCTGGTGATACTGGGAGGATGGGTCAAGTAGACAGTAGTGGATGATGGCTGTCACTCCTTCCAGTACTGTTAGAATCAAATCTGGCGGGATGCACAGGGCCATCCACTGAGGTCTGGAAGAGGGATAGTGGGGAAAGTATAAATGAATAGTCGCCGTTTGGTATAAAAAAAAAAAAACTATTTTGCCGTAAACAATTCATGTTGTCATAGAATATACAGTAACAATGTAGAATCCACAAAGTCATTAGTCAAAGGTGGGTAATTTGAGGCAACTGCTGGTCAAGAGAGCCATCTCGTGGCAGCATCACTCAACCAATTTCTTACAAACAAACCCTCTGCTACAAAGCAGCTGTAAATCTATTGCCATGGATATGTACTTAAATTAACCAATTCATCCTCATACTTCACTTCACTAGCTAGGTTCATCCAATAGGCGACAGATTTTCAGGTGAATACTCAAAAATCTGTATAAAAGAACTTTGTATTTTCCCACCAGTGGTGCTTCCACCAAACTGAGTGGCTGTAGATAGAAACGCATGAACGATGAAGAAGAGCACATTAAAAGGTGTTTTTTCTTCTTAAAGGGATGGTTTGAGATTTTGCAAATGAAGCCCTTTATCTACTTTCCCAGAGCCAGATGAACTCGAGGATACCATTTTTATGTCGCCGTTTGCAGTTTGAAGGAAGATGCTAACTAGCGTTAGCGCAATGCCTGGAAGTCTATGGGAACAGCAAGCATGCCATGTGTTCTTGTAGGCCTCAAGTCATTGCGTTAACGCTAGTTAGCATTGGCTCACAAAACTACCTCTAACTTCCTTCATACTGGATGCAGAGACAGACATAAATATGGTAGTTCATCTGATTTTGGGGAAATAGATAAAGGGCTTCATTGCCACTATCCCTTTAAAGTTTCAGGTACCAAATAGAAATATATAGTTCAATGTGTCATCATCTCATTTTCAACTGTACCGATGGGTTTGTCACAAAAACTGTTAAATAGCAAATGTGCCCACTATGGTCTTGGCACGTGCGCTGTAGACAACAGTTTGCAGATATGATGACATTATTATGAAGATCAGTTTTATTTGTCAAATGGCAGCCAAGCATCAATTATCATGTCACCAGAATAAGACCAATGATATTTATTGTAAAGGCACACCAAGCTCATCACCGTGCACTTTCACCAACCTTTTGAAGTTCATCATAACTTATTTCATCTGTAGCCTAATAAACTGCATGCTTTCTCCGAGTGGTAGTGGGAGGACCACACAACATATCATCGCGTGACTCCAAGTTTACTTTGGTTATTATATCAAATATTTGCGCATAAATCCACATTTTACTGACACAAAAAGGTTCCACCATGTCGAATCAACCAATTGTCCCCTGACATTTATGAAATTGTCCCAACATTTCCTGTTTCTATTAGCCCGGTCGTGACTTCAGGTAATTCATGAAACGTTTGGATGGAAACCTGGTTACTAACAATCTGCTTGTAATTGTCTTCACACCAGATCCTGGTACAACAATATTCCCACTTTTACACTTCAGTTATTTATCAGACACTTTCATCCAGAGTGACTTACAATCAGTGCATTCAACTTAAGTAGGTAGACCTAAAAACACATACAAACCCTTCAATACAGCCACTAACCAGTACTGATGGATGGGTGGATATGGATGTCTCAGCACCATCTCAAAATGCCTAGCTCATATGGGCCTATAAGAAACTATCCTATAGCAGTTACCTGGTGTCTGTGATGGCGGTCTCATAGCGGTACTGCTGAATGAGGTTATCCAGGTTCCTACAGAGCTGCAGTGTGACCGAGGCCACCACCCTGCGCAGTACCTTGCCCATATAGGGCAGCGTGGCCGTGATCAGGCCGATCCACTGCGGGTGCATCTTACACGCGTGGTGCTGGTGCAGCGCCCGGATCACCGCACACAAGAACATGCCCTGCACCGTGATAGGCTGCCCGTGAAGGTACTGCAGCGACGTCATTGGCTGCTGTGGGTTCATGTGCTCCACCTCGCCTCCCAGCAGTTCGAAGCCCGACCCTGCCCCGCTCCCCGTCCCTAACGTTACACCCCCCGGGACGACCACGGGCCCCCCGTCGGCGCCCTCCTCGGCGGGCACTAGGACCCTGTGCTCCAGCACCACCAGGCTCTGGAGAAGCCTCAGCAGCTGGGACTGAACGGCGCTGCAGCCGTCCATTTGATCTTCTGAGAGGTTGATGACACTGTCCTCTGAGAGACCCTCCTCCTGGGAGGCCACATTGACGGAGGCCGCCCGCTGCTCGTGCCACTTCTGGGCCGAGAAGATGGAGGAGAGCAGGCAGTGGAGCACCACCTTCTGGACCTTACACTTGGACAGCACGTCGCTGATGAAGCTGGCAAAGCCTTTGGCCGAGCCGCCGGTCACCTTGGACAGCTCGCTGAAGAGGAGGGTGAGGACCTCCAAGCTGGTCAGCTGCATGGCCCGGTTGCCCGCCAGGTCAGTGGCAGCCGTGCCCACGTGGGCAGAGTAGTAGGAGCGCAGGAAGTAGAGGCAGAGGGAGATGATGATCTCTAGGAACATGGCGCTGCGGAACGAGTGGGAGTGGCTGTCCTGGGAGATGGGGCAGTAGAAGTCCTTACCTGGGAGGAGAAGGAGATTGAACACCACATTATTCTACATTCTAACAACAAGAAACATCCGATTGTATGGTTTTTAGGGTAGCTCTTATCCAGCGCAACTTACACCTCTGGAATACGTTTGAATTGTTTAGTTAATTTGTGTTTAACTGTTAAAAATAAAAAAAATGACTTGCCCATGACGGAGACACGGTGGCGTGCCAGCAGGTTCTGCAGCAGTGACAGCTGGGGTGTGTAGGTGTTGTTGATGCTGGTGGTAGAGATGGCGTCCACGAAGTCCGATGGCACCGCCCGCAGCATGGCGGCAATGGCCGAAAGGGCGTGCAGCGTGCGGGATGAGTCGTACAGCTGCAGGTAGAGCAGCACGTGCTGGTAGAGGGGGTGGATGTTGAACCGAGGCGGCGAGGCAGAAGCTCTACGCCCCACTCTCCCATTGGGACCATTGTCCCCGCTCACGTCTCCAACCCCACTGGGCGAGCCGGTGTCACTCTCGATCTCGGACACCTCACCTTCTCCGCAGCTGTACCAGTTCTCCAGATCCAGGCTGTCTCCGAAGAAGATGCTGGGCGGCCGGAGCTTCTCGGCCTGCACAGCTTTCCTCTGCCTCTCCTCGTCCTTCCTCTTGCTCTTCTTCACTTTGGGCTTTGCGCCGGGGGACTTGTCTTGCAGACGCTCCATTATCTTCCCCTTGAGGCTGAGCTGGGTGCTGCTGTGGGAGCGCTTACGGGCCCGCTGGTCCACAACGTCCAAACGGAGGCTCCGGTCGTGAGGGGTGGCCGGGCCCGAGCTATCCTGTAGGGTCACGATGGAGGGGGACGAGCTGTGGCGAGTGATGACCTCGTGGTGCCTCTCCCCCTCCTCCCCGGTCTGTTCCGGTGGGGTGACATGGAAGAACCCCAGGGTGCCACCTGCTAACATCTCAAGGCGGTGAGAGGGGGCGTGGGGGCCTGAATCGAGCAGAAGACCGGTTGGCGTATCTGACGAGGAGCTATCGGAGTCCGTCTGCGCCCACGCTTCAGAGGGGGACGGTGTTTCAGGTGGCCCCTCCTCCTCTCCCATACCCACCACCCTGTCTATCAACTCATTTAACACTGACAACACAGCCTCTTCTAGTGAACCCTCCTCATCAGGAATCATACTGTCTGACTCTATAAGGAAAGGGACTTGGTCGGAACCACATCCGTTCACTGTGCTGCAGGTGCTGTCTGGCTCTTCGAAGCTGCCATTGTCTATGGAGGAGGAGTGCGAGCTGCTGGACTCAGAGCCGTGGTGGTGGGGTTCCCCCTGCTGGTCAGGAGGATGGCAGTCACCCCTCAGCACCAGGTTCTCACTGCTCAGGCTGAGCAGGGACAGGCTGTCACTCAGAGGGTTGACTGTCAGGCAGAAGGGCTCCATGTCGCCCAATGGCAGCCCTCGGAGCCCTGACTTCAGAGAGTCCCCTGGCATCTGGCTGAAGTCTGAGAAAAGGATGTGACATACTGTTTATGCAAATAAATTAGGGAGTCGAAATGAACCGTGAACTAGATTCCCTCCAAACCAACGTTCACCAAACGACACTGATCCTTTAGAGCTATACACTTTTCTTCCAGCCCAACATTAAACAATCATGAGATGAGTGTTGAATCTATTAGTGCTGGGCTGGAACAAATCCTGCACTGTCCTGTATCTCTTCACGACCACCACCCCTCTACTCACTGTCACAGACTCCCGAGTCCCTCATGTAGATGGGTTCTGAGGTGTCCTGTTCGGCCTGGTCGTTGTGGTTAGGGACCTCCTGGGCCCAGTGGCGCTGGGCCTGGACGCGCTGGATGGACACACGGTGGGTCTTGGGGTGCAGAAGCAGCAGCAGGAGGGGCTCCAGGACCCGGGCGATGTCGTGTCTCTGGAGCACCTGGTTGAGCCAGGCCCGGCCCACTGCGCTGGCAGACGCATCCCAGTAACTTAGACTGTCCAGCATGATGAACAGAGACCTGGGAGGGAGAGAGAGAGAAGAGAATACAGAAAATATTCATTTGTAATGGCAAAGGGGTAGCGTGTCTTTGATGTGTGTGTGTGTGTGTATATATATATATATATATATATTCTCTCCGCTTCTGTAGTTAATGCATTGGTAGTACCCAACTCGCTAACTGCCTGGTACTCAGCACTCTATTGTCCCTCTAATCCAACTGACAAAAAACAATTCAGCAATAATCCCATCAAACATTTCAAGACTGAATTATAAGAATCTGAAAGTGGTGATGGCGGAAGTTCATTCATCTTCATCAATGGCGGTCAAATTATTTTGGGTGGGTGTTTGGGAGTATCATGCTTGTAAAACTCAGCATTAGGGTACAATGGTTGACCTCACAAGTAATCTAACAATTTCACAACTACCACACAAGTGTAAAGGAATTAATAAGAATGTACACATATATGAACCCAAGCCCCCCAAAAAAGCCTCAATTAAAATAATTATTGTGCTGTTATAAAATACATATAGCTCTGCCTAAGGCTATCTTAAAGCTTATACATACACTGAGTGTACAAAACATTAAGGACACCTGCTTTTTCCATGACAGACTGACCAGGTAAATCCATGATCCCTTATTGATGTCACTTGTTAAATCCAGTTCAAATCAGTGTAGATGAAGGAGAGGGCACCGGTTAAAGATGGAGTATTAAGACTCAAGGCAATAGAGCCATGGATTGTGTATGTGTGCCATTCAGAGGGTGAATGGGCAAGACACTGAGTTTTCTAAACATCTTGTGTATCTAAATGTCCCTATGCGGTTGACCTCGGACAGTGACGTTTATATCTCACTCTAAAATACTGAGCAGCTGTTCTGTTCCTCTTGAAAGATAATAAAATATCTACTGCTGCACCGTACAGACGCTGTACACCCCGGTCTCATCATCACCAACGCTCCAATCTCTCCTGTCATCTGTCACTGGAAGGTCTATTCTCCTGACTGTCAGGCCTGCCCCCTCTGACACTCCATCAACAAAAGATTTAAGTGCCTTCGAATGGCGTATGTTAGTAGGTGCCAGGCGCACCGGTTTGTGTCAAGAATTGCAACGCTGCTGGGGTTCACACACTCAACAGCTTCCCGTTCGGATTGAGAACGGTCCACCAGCCAAAGGACATCCCGACAACTTGACAACTGTGGGAAGCATTGGATTCAACATGGGCCAGCATCCCTGTGGAACGCTTGACACCTTGTGTCAACACTTGAGTCCCAACGAATTGAGGCTATTCTGAGGGCAAAGGGGGCTGGGGGTTTACTAGCGATGTTCCCGAATAGATTTCACTTGGTTTTCGATGTTGTGGCTGAAGTGGGCTACTGTCCGTTACCAAATTAAGCACTGGGTGGCTTGCAAGGACAGGGTTGGAGTCTGGCATACGTAGTTTGAGCTGGTTAATGCGTGGAGTGAAAGACATTCTTATAAGCCCACAAATTTGTACATGCAATCCTGCTGTAGCCTACAACCGGAGTAGCCTACCCGGCATGATTGAAAAAGGAACCATGGGAAAGCGCATCCTCCATATCCTATTAGAGTGCATACGGATTACTTGTCTTTTTTTCCCCTGTTCCTGCCTAGCTGATAATGGCACCATTCTAAGTCAAAAACAATCATTCACAGTTAAAGTTGACAAATAACTATAAATCAACCGTACAGGACCTTCATGTACGAACTCAGCTCAATAATCGATTGGGGAAAATGTCCTTTCTATTTTATTCTGGCTAAGATCAAATATATTCGTATAACTCTAAAATAATATAATGGTATGGGAATTAAGCATATCTTGTCTGCTCAATGAACTAGTCTACAGCCTAGGCTGCCATTCTATGCTATTCAGTTCTTCTGAGACACATTCCATCCATATGTTTCTTCATGGATTTATTGTCATGGCGTATATTAATAATCCACCGAGCGTCAATCTAAGTAACCTCATTTAAAAAAAGATCCCTATCAAAATAGGGTCAGATTATGGTAGAGACATGTTTTTAGCATGGGCTGCATCTCAATCCATCCAATGTCGGCAACAGTGGCATTTGTCGGACCGTGAGACATCCCGAAAACCGGTCCTCTCACAAAAACATCTGTAGCCTCCGAACGGTATGTGTGTGTGTGTGTGTGTGCGTGCGTGTGTGAGAGAGAGAGAGACAGAAAAAGAGTATGATACATGTATCACATTAATATATTAGCAGCTGTTTTGTCCACCTTTGATAAAACAAGGGACAAAACCAAACTTTTACAGTGGCAAGGTAATAGAGAGGGAAGGCCTACCTGTCAAAGGTACGGTTGAAAGGGGAAGACTTGGTGATGTTCAAGTCTCTGGTCAGATGCCAAAGCACAGAGAACTTCACATGGGCCTCGAGACGGATTTTCTGAGAAAACACACAGAAGTCTTAGATGACGTGTGTGGAACGCGTGTGTGTCGGAGCATATTCCTTCAGGCATACAGGACTCTTACAAGCATACCGTGAAGCTGAGTGTGTTCCTATGTGTCTGACTGCAAATGTACTGGGCAGACCAACCTTGTCTCTGTGCATGAGCTGCTGGCTGATGACGTCCTCACAGGTGCTGGAGGAGGGCACCAGGTTGTGGAGCTGGTAGAAGAGCTCCACGCTGCGCTGGTGGTGCTGAGGGGCCCCCTCCCCCAACTGTCCCCAGAGGATAAGGGCCACACTCTGGAGAGGTGAGGGGGAAGGAGGAGGGAGGTCGTGTTACAGAGAGACCTAAAGCTTGTGTCATGGTGAGCAACGGAGAGATTTCTTAGGATAGGTTTATTACCATTTATCATGCTGAAAAATGTATTTATCAACATAAGTTTCTACCATTTATCATGCTGAAAAATGTATTTATCAACATACATTTCTACCAGAGACCTAATGCTTCCAAGATGTGTCATACTTATCAACATACATTTCTACCATTTATTATGTTGAAAAATGTACTTATCAACATACATTTCTACCATTTATCATTTGACCTTTTACCATGGTGAGCAATGACAAAGAGAAAGTTTCTTCCATTTATCATGCTGAGCTACACTCTGTGTCCTCTGTACTGAACCACCTCTAAGCATCTCAACCATATCAGATGCAAATAAGCCACACATTTCCTCCCTGTGACTTACCTTGAAGAAGTCTGTCTTCTCTGCGATGTACTTCAGGATTCCCTGCGTGAGTGGTGGCCTGATCACCACAGCAACACGGCCCTGGCTGGGGCTCATGGGCTGGGTGGAGTCGGGGTTGCCGCCGGCGATGCTGCCCTCGGCGGTGACCATGGCAACAGACTGGGTGAGGCCCACCAGGTCCATGACCAGGGAGATGGCCACGGCCTGGACGCTGAAGTCACTGGCCAGGCAGCAGGCGTCCATCAGGGTCTGCAGCCACACGGCAGGACACATCTGCTCGCTGTCTGCAGGAGAGAATAGAAACGATACTGTATTGAGAAAAAGGGAGAAGACATACAACAGTAAATAGCTGTAGTCCAGATGTGCTCATCTAACACAAAGTAGATATGCTTAACATATGGAGAAGGGTATGGGATTATCATATCAAAATGGAATGTAGTTAACCGCTTCTCCAGCCATAGTGAAAATCTGTTAATCTGCACAGAGCCGGTATTGTAACTAAAACGTGGTCAGACTGTCCGTCTGTCTTACCAGTCTGCTCCTTAGGCGGAGGCGTTGACTTGAGGTTGCCCTCGGCGATGTAGACGGGGAAGCTGGAGCACTCCAGGAAGAGCTGGCAGGCAGCAGTAAAAGCCGCCAGACACTCCCTTTGCCCCGGGACCTCAACCACGTCACAGCCGTTGTGCTGGGCACCGCCCTCTGGTTCCGCTCGCACCACATCGCTCCTCTCGCCCCCAGGTCCCTCTACCATCCCCGGGGTGATGTAAAGGGTGACCAGGCGGGAGAGGAAGTGCTGGAAGTGCTCCAGGCAGCACTGCATGACGGGCTTGTCCTGCGGCTTGTTCTGGGAGGCTGGGAGGGAGCTGCTGCAGCCCGTCTTGAGGGAAGGCTGAGTGGGTGCTGGTTCCTCAGAGGCCTGGTACTGGACAAAGTCTGTGAAGCCACTCTCGGAGGAGCGACTGCTGTTGGGGTTCTCCCCTGTCTCAAACACCTCACCAGTGGGGAGCTCCAGAGTAGCGGGCAGGGGCTGGGGAGAGAGAGCAGGAAGAAGAGAGGAGAAAGGAGAAGAGAATCAAATACAGACAGTAACAATACATATCAGGAGTGGAAACAAAAGGTGTCCATCTTAAAAAATCTGGAAACCGAAAACAGTACCCCTGTTTTAGGATGGCCAGCGGGGACCAAAGTGCATCAGGTCAAGATAAGAGTGCAGGTCTCTCAGGAGACTAGGAGGGAGAGGATTTCTAAGCACTCCCTGACAGACCCCCCCCCCCTCTCCCCTCCACCTTGGGCACCCACAGCAGACAGGGAAGTGCACAGCTGATGCCCCAAACTGAATGGACTCCTCTACTACACCCTACATACAGCTCCCTCCCTGCATCATGCCAGCCAGCTTAGGACAGATCGACAGACAGCCCCACTCCCACATTGCCATGCCACAAGAAAGCCCCAGGGCATTCTCAGCATGCAGTGTAGCGGGCTGAGGCTACACATTCTGGCGCCAGGACTCAGATGGCAAACTATGTCCTGTAAATGTCCCCAGGAGGGTAGCTGGAGAACAGGAGGAAGGGAGAGAGGGAAGCCTTCCACACCAATGGAGCAAACAGACCCAAGGGGAAACCATCGGGTGGGCTGATCCTCCTCAGAGAGAAAGAGAGGCTCAGCTGTTTGTTAGTTACCACTTGTGTGTGTCTATGTGCTCCCCTCCCCTGCACCTCTCCCAGGCCTCTACCTCTGGCCTAGGATTCTGTCAGCTTTTAGTCAAGCCTTACTGAGCACTGAAACACTAGCAGACCGCCAGGTAACAGACAGGGGGCGGAGAAAGTAGACTGATCCCAGCTTCTAACACCTCTGTCTGGGGAGAGAGGGAGAGACAGTTCTCCAGCTACCCTCCAGTCCTGGAGCGGGGACCACCCAGCCAAATTGAGGGGGTAGAAGGGTGGGGGCCAGCTCAGGGACCAGGGGACACCATGAGGGCCTTGGATGGTTGTTTATGTTTTTGAGGGCGAGGGAAGCAGACCAAACTGAGGAGCCCTGCTCTGATGGTTTTATTTGGCAGGAAGTGAAAGAAGTGACATTCGTGTACTATCAAAGTTAGTCAGTCATCAGTTTGGAGCTGAAAGATGGACAAAGTTTTAATTTTCAAAGTGAGAATCAATGAACGTGGGTGTGTAGGGGGAAGTATGTTTGCTTTTGAACATAATTTGGTTCCATTTCATCTCCGCTGGACAAAGACAAAAGGCAAAAACGATTTAACCTTCGCATGGATTTCACATACTGTTCAGAGATAAAAAAGGAACCGTTTTCTTTTATGATCAACCAAACGCTCAGAGACAATACACTAAGCAAACTGTGTTAAGGCAGGGAAGAACTAGGATGACAACAGGATGCTTTCAGACTTGGCAGAGGTCATGATTGAAGCTCATTCATCACCACCAAAAGCTTTACGGGATCAAATGGAACTGGGTTAAAAACGTAAATCAGGATAGACAGTTGGTTATGTCATGAAAAGGTAGCCAAAAGATTATCCTTATTACCTGGGAAATGTCTGCAGAAAATATTGATTCATCATAAATCTAAGCATATATTTTACATACATTCTACATATGCATACAATGATAAAAAAACTGACATATAAACAACAAAAGCTATAGAATATGCTCTGGCTGTAACAACCAAGGTTAATCTAACTCGTATAGGTGTCCCGGGCTGGGGCACCATCTCAGTACTTCTTACCCGTTTCTCCTCCTTAGCAGAGGCTGTGGAGGAGAGGGGGCCCGTGGGCAGGGACAGGGGGGACACCAAGGGGGGGCTGCACCTTGCTGAGGATCTTGGAGCAGAGGCGCAGGCAGTGGGTGAGCTCCCCAAGGCCCAGGGCCGGGAGGTGAGAGGTCAGGGCACAAACCATGCGCAGCAGCAGCTGGGGAAGGTGCTCCGTCTGGATCTCTATGTAGGTCTCCTGAAGGGAGGAGGAAGAGGGTGAGAGGGCTCTGGAGAATAGGGGAGTCGCCACTCGCCTGGTGATGGAAATTAAATGCCTAGATTCATCAGGTCAATGCATCACATTACTTGATTTGTGTTTAAAATTGTAAATAGTCCCTGTCAAATAAATGTAATAAAATAAATAGGCAGCATCAAGTATGTCTGAGAAAGCTCGTTGGAGACTGATGTAATTAAAATCAAATTCCGAATCTATATTAGATGTTTATTATTATTAGTTATCGGCACAACGCTGTGGTTAGTCTCTTGATTCTTTAAAATAAATCCACACATTAGAGAAATAATCTGTGGTTGTTTTGGACCCCAGTACCACGTCCAATGAGTGAAAGGGGGACACCTAGTGAGTTGTATAACAGAATGCAAAAAAAACTCAAATGTGTCTGAATACTTATGTCAATGGGATATATTTCTGTATTTCATTTTCAATAAATTTGCAACACATTCTATGAACATGTTTTCACTTTGTCATTATGGGGTATTGTGTGTAAATGGGTGAGAACATTTTTTTTAAATCCATTTTAAATTCAGGCTGTAAACAACAAAATGTGGAATAAGTCGAGGGGTATAAATACTTTCTGAAGGCATTGTATATCCTTCCATCAAGGCAATGGAGGCAAGGCAAAAAAAAGGCACATTTTTCTTCTTTTTTATTGTTGCCTGCTGCATCTCGGGCTCTGTAGTCGTCACGCTGTTTCTCTTTACAAGAATCCAACCGTTCTTACCTTTCTAACAGTACGAAGCAGGTGCTTGTAGGACTTAAAATGTATAGCGCCTTCAGAAGGTATTCACACCCCTTTTCCCACATTGTGTTGTGTTACAGCCTGCATTGAGATTGTGTCACTGGCTAGGACGAGGGAAGTATTTTTGTTAATACAAATAAATGGAATATGGCTAAGCACAGGCAAAATCCAAGAGGAAAGCCTGGTGCAGTCTGCTTTTAGAAATGTTTACAAATTGGTTAAAAACGAAAAGCTGAAATATCTTGAGTCAATAAGTATTCAATGTTATGGCAAGCGTAAATAAATGTAGGCGTAAAAATATGCTTAACAAGTCACATAAGTTGACTGGACTCACTGTGTGCAATAAGTGTTTAACATGTTTAAAAAGAAACTACCCCAATCTCTGTACAGTTATCATACAATTATCTAAGGTCCTTCAGTCCAGCAGTGAATTTCATGCACAGATTCAACCACAAAGACCAGGGAGGCTTTCCAATGGTTTGCCCAGAAAATAAAAAAGTTGACATTCGAATATCCCTTTGAGAATGGTGTCAGTTATTCATTTTACACTCACTACAAAGATACAGATGCTCTTTCCAAATCAGTTGCCAATGCCCAATGGTGATTTCAAAACAGTTACAGAGTTTAATGGCTGTGATAGGAGATAACAGAGTGAGGCTCTAACACTAACATAAATCCAAAATACTAAAGCTTGTACAAAACATAAATATTCCAAAGCATGCATCCTGTTTTAAATAAGGCACTTGTAATACAGCAAGAAATGTGGCAAAGAAATTAACTTTTTGTCCTGAATACAAAGCGTTATGTTGGGGCAAATCAAACAAAAACCCATCCGCGAGTACCACTCTTCATACTTCCAGGTATGGTAGCGGCTGCATCATGTTATGGACTAGTGAGTTCTTTGGGGGATAAAAATTAGCAGAAACCAGGCACAGGCAAAATCCTTGAGGAAAACTTGGTTCAGTCTGCTTTCCAACGGACACTGGAAGAGAAATTCACCTTTCAGCAGGACGATAACCTAAAACACAAGGCCAAATCTACACTGGAGTTGCTGACCAAGATAACATTGAATGTTCCTGAGAGGCCTAGTTACAGTTTTGACTTAAATCTGCTAGAAGATCTATGGCAATACTTGAAAATGGCAGTCTAGCAATGATCACCAACCAAGTTGACAAAGCTTAAAGAATTTTTAAAAGAATAAGGTGCAAATATTGTACAATCCAGGTGTGCAAAGCTCTTGGAGACTTACCCAGAAAGACTCACAGCTATAGACGCTGCCGAAGGTGATTCTAACAAGTATTGACTCAGGGAATCTAATCAAGATGTATTATTGTTTTATATTCGCTTAAAAATATATATATTAGGCTTTGACATGAGTATTTTGTGTTGACAGTTGACAAAAAATTACAACTAAATCAATATTTTATCTCACTTTGTAAAAATAATAAAAATATTTGGAAAAAGTCTAGGGGTGGGAATACTTTCTGAAAGCATTGTATTTTATGAGGGTGGTACACAACATTACGCGTTGTTTTAGTAAAAGCCATCAGAGGCCGTCAAAGTTTACGAGGTTAGACCCTTTGAAAAATACAACCCCCACTAAAATATTTAATCATGAGCAGGCTTCCTCAAATCATTGTCATCTTACATTGTACCTTTTCCTTGAATATTGTAATGGCCATTTTCTTTACAAATGACTTTAACAAAAGAAATGCTAAAAGAAAAAAGAACAATGGGCAAATGAAGAATAAACTCACATGAAATGTTCAAAAAGCCATAGGCTACTTAAAATATGTGAGCAATGAGAGCATATTATTCTGTGCATGCAGGACAATGACACACCAGGCTGAAATGTCATTTTCACAACATCCCCCACCAAACTAGGAATATATATATATATATATAGAATATTCCCACAAAAAATCCCAATTCTATTGGTCCAGGTAGAAATTCCACCATATTCCAAATAATACAGGCCTATTTCACTCAGTCTGGAGTACAATAACCATAATCAAAACAAGAAAAATAACAGAAATACAAATTTGGCTTTAGGAATGTTGCTGGGACGTTGCTAAAATGTTATCCAAGCCATAGTAAACCAGGCAGGCGGGATGAAGGGTGAAGAAGCAGGAGAGAGCCGTACTTTACCTGGCAGATTACCCTCATGCTTCTAGTAGGCTTCAAGGAGAGAGAGAGCAGACAGATTGAACAGACAGGAGCAAGCAGAGCATAGGCCAGAGGACACTGTGTGCAGAACATACCCACGCACAGAAACATCTGCACGCACGCACACCTGCGCACGGCCGCAAGCAATCACACAGACACGCACAGTAGTACAGGTGTCAGGGGCTTTCCAACCTAGTCTGAATGGAAATGAAGAGAAGCATTCTCTCTACTAGAAGATGCAATTACACAGAAGACAGGCAGGTCTACAACCTGTTAATGCATTGCACACACACACGCACACACACACACAATAAGGGATTGCCATGAGCACTCACATTCAGAAACAGACCTATAATTAGTAAATATTCTATTGTATGAGTGCTGATATTTCAATGGCTGTTGTTCTGTTTTGAGAGACTATAGTACGAGTGAGAAAGGAAGGCGGGGTGAGAAGTGTGTGTGTCTCACCAAGGACACAATGTCCAGTAGGAAGTCCACCAGCTGACAGAACTCCACCAATGAGAGCCCTGAGGAATCCGTGCTCCCAGCATTCCCTGGTCCATTTTCTGCCTTCCTGCAAGATGGACAGAGTGACCCATTTACGTCAAACTCAGTTCTCCCATTTACAAACACAAAACAGGATGGTGTTCATCCCGCAAAAAAAACTGGGTAAAACTTGTCCAATAAGAAATGCTTAAATTTATTGTCTGTTGCAAAACATTTTGCTACGGTGTGGCCTAATGGACACCGACTCGGGTTCTATCTCGCAATCTTACCATGTCAGCATACACACATGGAGCAGCACATGCACACAGACCTGCAGCAGTCCTCCAACCAGCGACTGATGTAGTCCCACATGTAGTATGGCTCAAAAGAGTTGAAGAGGAGATTGGCCGTTTTGATAAGCTCTGCAGTTTTCTTGTTCTCTCGCAGTTTGCTGAGGGAAGCGATCAATGCGACCCTTAGCTTACAATGGTTATTAAAGCTTTGGCTTTTTTTACACACACACACACACACACACACACACACACACACACACACACACACACACACACACACACACACACACACACACACACACACACACACACACACACACACACACACACACACACACACACACCTGCTGAGATGAGCATGGTCCTTGCTGAACGGGTGGTGGTTCTGCAGGTCCAGCTCTGCTCGGCACTGTGTGTGTAATGTCCTGAACACCTCGATCAGAACGTCCTCCAGGATGGCTGGTCCTGGAACACACAGGATTACAAATCAGTCACTGATCATGTCCATTTACAAATTTATCTGGAACAGTCACAGGGAAAGAGGGTCATTAGGCACCAAATGGAAGGAAATGGACTGAAACAGGGAGTGACTGGATTTGTCCAATAAGTGCTCATTTTAGTTGTCCGTTGTGAAATGTTTTGCTATGATGTTCCCTACTGAACACAGCCCAGTAGTGATATGTGGGTCACTATGACCAAAATGTTGTGTGTGTTCTATTCAGTGTGTAACAGTGACATGAATGATATGCACTGCATTGATCTGATGTAGTAAGATACCGTACCGAGTTCAGGTTTGTCCAGCAGGCTGATGAGAATGCGGAAAGGCTTGAGGTCATGCATCAGGACGCTCTCCTCCTCCCCACCTCGGGCCTTCCCTTGCAGGATCCCCACCATTGCCTGCACACACACGGTCAAAACTTCTGGATCAAACCGCATTCAAAAAAAAAACTGAACGACCAAAGCAACTCCCGAGACAAGACTGCAGAACATGGACTCAGCTGGTTAGCGATCTAGTTTCTGGTTGAGATTACATTTTTGGGTTAGGGCCGGAGGACATTTTCCACAGCATGTCTTCTTTCTGCCCTTCAGTGTGTGTGTGTGTTTCACACGCCTCGTCTAACACAGAAGCGGATGGGGCCCACGGAACAGGCGGTCCCCTGCAGTAGCCCCATTTCCCAGCGGGGGGAGACCCAACAAGTGTCCATGAGCAGATGGCAGATGAACAAATTAAAGCCCTGGTCTGTCTATCCCAACCCCTGGAGTAACAGGACACATCACATGTAGGCCCCCGCCGTCATATGGGCCAATGCTGTTGGAGCGTGACATTGCATTACAAGGGGGTATAGTGTGTGAGTGTGTGATCGTGGCCCAGGCATGGAGCAGAGTTTGGGAGAGCTTCAAAGGGAAGGCCCCTGGGATTAGGAGGGGTGTGGAAGAAGGGGGCTACAGGCAAACCCCTAAGGGTGTGTGTGTGTGTGTGTGTGGGTGGTGGGGGGGGGGTAGTTTAGAGATTGAAAGGGGGCACAGAGGGGGAGCAGTAGGGGTCTGAATTTCACCTGCTGAAAAATGTAAGGCATTTACCTTGTTCCCTTTCAGAAGACCCACTCAAACTTTGAGGTTTTTGAAAATAATAATTTATGCAAATAACTGTGTGTGAGTGTGTAGGTGGGTGGGTTTGTGTGCGTTCAAGGCGTACCTGGACCAGCATGTCTTTAGAGTAGGTATTGAAATAGTGGGTAGCGTGGTCCTCAGGGTTGCTCTGTCGAGAGCTGCGAGGGCCTGTCCTCACACCATTGTTATCAAAGCCTAGGAGTACAGTACAGTACAGTACACACACACACACACACACACACACACACACACACACACACACACACACACACACACACACACACACACACACACACACACACACACACACACACACACACACACACACACACACACACACGATGACAAAAGACAAGGGAGAAGAGGGTGGGGTGAGATTGAGTTACCAGTCATTCAGCAAAAAATCAAGCTTTTCTGAGTGTAAAAACATGAGCCCTGCTCAGCCAAGTAGACACTTACCAGCATTTTTTTTTTAATCCACAGTGAGTAAGAAGCAAATAAGACAAAACAAAGTAGGGAAATAAGCACTGGGATATATGACAACAAGACATGTTACTGCACAAGACATATGGCCAGATGATCATTCCAACAGGTAAAGTCCAACAGCTCAACTATACAAAGTTGTACAGAACGCATGCAGTGGTATGTATGTGTGCATGTGCTTGTTTGTGCATGTGTACCAGGGTTCCCATTATGAAAATGTGGCGCCGGACTTTTGACCGGCAGCACTTTAATTTACCGGAAATATACTGGACCAATATGCATTGGGTGCATGACCTGATTAGGGCTTCCACCCACGGTGATCAGAATGACATAAATCACATTTCGATTATGGTAATTCATATTCACCCCAGACTTGACTGCTCTTGACCAGCACAAAAACATCCTTTTAGCATCGAATAGCCCCCCGCGATATGAAACTTTTCAGGGAGGTCAGGAACCAATATACTCAGTCAGTTAGGAAAGCTAAGGCTAGATTTTTCAAACAGAAATTTGCTTCCTGTAGCACTAATTCCAAAAGGTTTTGGGACACTGTAAAGTCCATGGAGAATAAGAGCACCTCCTCCCAGCTGCCCACTGCACCGAGGATAGGAAACACTGTCACCACCGATAAATCTACGATAATCAATAACTGCAATACGCATTTTTCCACGGCTGGCCATGCTTTCCACCTGGCTACCCCTACCCTGGCCAACATCTCAGCACCCCCTGCAGCAACTTGCCCCCCCCCCCCCCCCGCTTCTGCTTCACCGAAATACAGACAGCTGATGTTCTGAAAGAGCTGCAAAATCTGGATCCCTACAAATCAGCTGGGCTAGACAATCAGGACCCTCTCTTTCTAAAAATGATCTGACGAAATTGTTGCTATTACTAGCCTATTCAACCTCTCTTTCATATCGTCTGAGATCCCCAAAGATTGGAAAGCTGCAGCTCTCATCCCCCTCTTCAAAGGGGGGAGACACTCTAGACCCAAACTGTTATAGAGCTATATCTTTCCTGCCCTGCCTTTCTAAAAATCCAAGTTAATAAACAGATCACCGACCATTTCGAATCCCACCGTACCTTCTCCACTATGTGTCAACGGAATTTCATAATTCCTATATGTGTTCATTAATTAAAATCACTTGTCTGTTACTAAGAATTTGTAAGATTCTTATTTGCATAAAATAGACAGGGACCAGTCTTATCGAAATTAGATAATAGTATTTATTCTCGGAGCGCGCTGCCATAGAACCAAGAACAACAGTTTATATACAAAATATGACGTCATTGGTTATAGAATGAATCTCCTCCTCTCGACCAAAACAAAGCAGGTTCAAAAGTTTATTCCAACCCACTAGCGCACAATCCTGACACACACACTATATCAAGATTAACTTCTAAAGTCTCACCATTATCTACCATTACTTAGCAGACAGTTCCAGAAACGGAAAACCTGGAGAGGCTGTCTTATTTAACAGCCACAGAGTTATAGCTCAGTGGGTACATAGGTTAATGATCTCCTTTGCTTACTTCAAACACACCACACATACCTCTCCAACTAAGTTGGAATGGTGTTTATTATATTTAATTACTCCTTGTTCATGCTACATAATCTCTTCCTTATGAATTAACATTATTAATCAGATATTGTAAAACAAGGTAGAGTTTAATTAGTTATAGTTATATATATATATATTTTTAACCTTTATATAACTAGGCAAGTCAGTTAAGAACAAATTCTTATTTTCAATGACGGCCTAGGAACAGTGGGTTAACTGCCTGTTCAGCGGCAGAACCACAGATTTGTACCTTGTCAGCTCGGGGATTTGAACTTGCAACCTTTCAGTTACTAGTCCAACACTCTAACCACTAGGCTACCCTGCCGCCCCATTATTTAAATATAGATATTGTTTAGTCATTGTTCATAAAATTCCTATCACTATGCAATCTGGTTACCAAGCTGGTCATGGGTGCACCTCAGCCATGCTCACGGTCCTAAACGATATCATAACCGCCATCGATAAAAGACAGTACTGTGAAGCTGTCTTCATTGACCTGGCCAAGGCGTTCGACTCTGTCAATCACCGCATTGTTTCGGCAGAATCAATAGCCTTGGCTTCTCAAATGACTGCCTCACCTGGTTCACCAACTACTTTTCAGATAGATTTCAGTGTGTCAAATTGGAGGGCCTGTTGTCTGGACAGGGTTCAATTCTCGGGCAGACTATTTTCTCTGTATATATCAATGATGACGCTCTTGCTGCTGGTGATTCTCTGATCCACCTCTACGCAGACGACACCATTCTGTATACATCTGGCCCTTCTTTGGACACTGTGCTAACAAACCTCCAAAAAGGCTTCAACGCTATACAACACTCCTTCAGTGGCCTCCAACTGCTTTTAAATGCTAGTAAAACTAAGTGCATGCTCTTCAACCGATTGCTGCCTGCACCCTCCTGCCCAACTAGCATCACTACTCTGGAGGGTTCTGACCTAGAATATGTGGACAACTACCTAGGTGTCTGGTTAGACTGTAAATTCTCCTTCCAGACTCACATTAAGCATCTCCAATACAAAATTAAATCTAGAATTGGCTTCCTATTTCGGAACAAAGCATCCTTCACACATGCCACCAAACATACTCTTGAAAAACGGACTATCCTACCGATGCTTGACTTCGGCGATGTCATCTACAAAATAGCCTCCAACACTCTACTCAGCAAACTGTATGTAGTCTATCACAGTACCATCCGCTTTGTCATCAAAGCCCCAAGTACTACCCACCACTGCAACCTGTATGCTCTAGTCAGCTGGTCCTCAGCACATATGCGTCCCCAAACCCACTGCCTCCAGGTCATCTATAAGTCTTTGCTAGGTAAAGCCCCGCCTTAGCTCAACTCAACGGACACCATAACTACACCCACCCGTAGCACGTGCTCCAGCAGGTATATTGCACTGATCATCCCCAAAGCCAAAACGTACTTTGGCCGCCTTTCCTTCCAGTTCTCTGCTGCCAATGACTGGAACGAATTTCAAAAATCACTGAAGCTGGAGTCTTATATATCCCTCTCTAACTTTAAGGATCAGAGCAGCTAACCGATCACTGTAACTCTACACAGCTAATCTGTAAATAGCACACCCAACTACCTCATCCCCATATTATTACTTGCACATCATCATCTTCACATCTATCACTCCAGTATTAATGCTAAATTGTCATTATTTTCACCTCTAGGGCCTATTTATTGCCTACCTCCCTACTCTTCTATTGCCTACCTACCACACTGTACATAGATTTTTCTACATTTGTTTTCGATTGTGTTATTGACCTTACGTTTGTTTATGTGTAACTCTGTGTTGTTTTTGTCGCACTGCTTTGCTTTATCTTGGCCAGGTCGCAGTTGTAAATGAGAACTTGTTCTCAACTGGCCAACCTGGTTAAATTAAAGGTGAAATAAATACATTAAAAAAATAACATGCAAGATGAGGATGCAACAACGTTCTTACCAAATTCTGATGTGCACTTTGAAGATGTTAGAATAACTGTCCATATTTACTTTTCCTCAGCCAACAAGGCGAGCGAGTGACAAACAGCCAAATCACTAGCCTATGTCAATCTACTATCCCCTCCAAAGTAGAAAAGTTGACCTATTCTATTGGTCATCTTGTCATTCTGTGCGAGAAAGAAATAACCTATTCCCAACAGATGCTGGGACTGTTGTGGGACAATAGAGCCTAAATTCATATAACCAGTAGACGTAAGCTACATTTAAAAAATAAATAAGTTAAAAAGCAAAGATTCCGATGCAACAGATCAGAACATTGAGCTTAAAATGTTGATCAACTATTATTTCTTCACATTATAAGCGCAGCAATGCACACAAGGCAGCAGGTTAGGCGTGAATGTTTGTTACATTACGCAATTAGTGGGAAAACACAGTGGTCGAAAGCTCAACGCACATTCTAGTGGTTTCATGTGACAGGGAGAGAGGAGATCTGATATGCAGCCTCTAGCATGGGTTGCTAATATGACTAGGATTGTGCCTTTGGCTACTGGACAACGAAAGAAAGTTGAAAATACCTGCTCTTTCTGTGACAGACTAACCAGGTGAATCCAGTTGAAGGCTGATTCCTTATTGATGTCACATGTTAAATCCACTTCAATCAGTGTAGATGAAGGGGAGGAGACAGGTTAAAGAAGGATGGTTAAGCCTTGAGACACAGATTGTGTATGTGTGCCATTCAGAGGGTGAATGGGCAAGACAAAAGACTGAAGTGCCTTTGAACAGGGTATGATGGTAAGTGCCAGGTGTACCGGTTTGTGTCAAAGACTGCAACGATGCTGGGTTTTTCACACTTAACAGTTTCCTGCGAGTTTCAAGAATGGTCCACCAGCCAAACGACATCCAGCCAACTTGACACAACGCATTGCAAATTGGTGTGACACACTGATGAAGCCTGCCTTCCACTGTCTATGCCTTTGCTGTTTGAGATGATGTAGCAGCAGCTATCGCACTGTCTGACAGATTCTCCACTGAAAGGCTCTGTGTCTATATGCTGTACGAATGTGACAAATAACAAATGTACTGAACACGCGCCAATTTAATTCCACTAAATTATGTAAATTAACTTATAGACCGATAAGCATGACCAGTGAAATGTATTTACATAGACTGGTATTTCCATCAATGAATAGGCTAAAAAGCATTATTTCACAATGGGATTTTTTCTTCTTCTTCTTCTTCTCCTGGACAATGGGCCGGCGTCAATTTTATTCATCGGATTATCAAAAAAAATGTGTCTGCCAACAGCCGGCTATTACCGGCTAACGGAAACCCTTGCATGTGCATGAATGTGTCTTTTACCCAGCAGCCAGGCGTATAGTCTACGGTTGAGTGACATGTCCCTCCTCAGAACCACGTGCAGCGCTGCAGAGAGGATCCGAATCATGTCTGGACGGGTGGCCTGGAACAGCAACACACACAACAAAAATAAGGAAATAATAGGAGATTTCAGATGAGTTCTTACTTAGAAGAAAGGATGTCATTATTTGGGCTGTTTGGGCTCTGAGGCACATTGTGCTTCGATGATTGAATATAGAGAGGTGAAGGGCCATACAAGCATCCTCTGAGTCACTGCATGCTCTCTCTCTCTCCCTCTAACTAGATGTCAGATAGCCTCATCATCAAGAATGGCCAGTTCCCAAAAGTGCTGTGACTGCGGTCTTGTGTGCTGAGCAGTGCTGACAGTTGAGCATATCTGTCCTTACCTGACTCATGTGAAATGGGAAGCAGAAGAGGATCAGGTCCAGGGTGCTCCTCTGGACCAGAACACTGGAGTCCTGCACTGATATGCTGACTGCCTCCACCTGCAGGGAGCGACACAACACACAGGGTTAAATAGCTCAGTTGGTAGAGCATGGCGCTTGTAACGCCAGGGAAGTGGGTTCAATCCCCGGGACCACCCATACGTAGAATGTATGCACACATGACTGTAAGTCGCTTTGGATAAAAGCGTCTGCTAAATGGCATATATTATTATTATATTAAATCAAGCCCCATTTACATCTATCTAATGTACTGCAAATAAGTGAATATTTAGAATTTCAGAACAACCAGACTTGGTTGACTCCTATTGCATTTTCTGCTTGTTCTTCAGGAAAAACTTAGGGCCTGAGGTTTTTTCATGTTTTTATTTTTTTATTAGGAAAAACTCTTGGCCCTACTCAATACAAATAAGTTCACGTGACTTAATTTCTCAGTCTGCATCATGAATATACTACTAATGATTTCTAAATGTTCCCCAAACACAGGCACTTCAAGCTCTACTTGGTGCGTGTGTGTGTCTTGGGGGCGTTGGGATAAAGGAAAAAGATAAGGGTCTCTGAAAACAATTCTTCTTTTTGTGTACCATGAGCTCGATGTCACTGCCCATGACGTAGAGCTGGTCCTCCATGGAGAGTTTGCGGTTGAGGTGTAGCAGAACAAAGGTGACCCCGGGCAGACGCACGGCGGGGCTGGTCAGGATGCTGCCCCAGAGGGCGCTGTAGAAGGCCGACTGCTCCACCGCCACAGCCACCTTCTCCAGCAACGTGTTGGTCCTGGAGAGGATTGCATCGAATTGAAATCAATTCATTTGGATTGCATACATTGACAAGACAATTGAATCCCAGATGATTGAATTGTTACTAAGGTTGATTCTGACTGAATATATATTTGTATTTTTTCTCTCGTAATTAGCAATTCACTTCATTCAATGACATCCATTTCTCCAGCCCTCCATCTCTTACCTATCATAGTATTCAGAGCCCTCCTCCAGGCCTGGTAGTACCCCAGTCAGCAGCCCCTGCAGGCCAGGTTTGAGGGTCTTTCCCAGGGGCAGGTAGTAGGTCTCATACAGGCCCAGCAGCACCGGCTTCACAGACATAGCAGCATTGGAGAGTAAAGGGAACAGCCCAGAGCTGAAACAGAAAGCAGGGTAGAGGTTTTAGGCGGTGGGGTAATAGAGTAAAGGGGAAATTATAGGGTTGATAGGTCAACTGAAGAAAAATAACTATTGAACAAAATCCACATGCATTAATTTTATTATCTTACTAGTTCAAAGGAGATGGATTAAGGGTAAGGCCCTGCGATAGACTAGCGTTCTGTTCAGGGGGTGTACTTGTACATCAAGCTGCCTCACGCTATAGAAGCAGGAGAAACAGGCTCCTGCCCTATGGACCCTTCTGGTTTGGACAAGGCTTATTTACTTACTTTACTAGTTCACATTCAGTTTATGACATGTTCACCAGTTACAATAAAGCTACTGTACTTCTTTACTACTACTGTCCTAAACAAGTGTTGACATCCAGTAGCCTAGTCGGTACCTGTAGAGGAAGAGGTCTTTGGCCAGCCTCTTGGGCCCTATGATCTTGAAGATGATCTCGTAGGTCTCCAGGGCCTTGCGGTGCACCCCGCTGGGCAGAGCTGGGTGGAGGCATTGAGCCAGACGCTTGCCTATCGTCAGCTTCTTGGGCACCACCTGGTACTTAGCATTGCTTTGCAATACCTGAGAAACAGATTCAAACATCAGATGTGGGGTACCAGATCAATCTACATCTTTCCACAATAGCTGGCGGTAAAAATATATGCATTTAGTGCATTAGAGACTATGCAGATCCAGTTTTAATTGCAGATGTGGTCATTGTGTATCCATTCTAAAACAAAATGTACATATGTGAAATATCCAAACAGGTAAATGTTTGTGGTAGTTACCTTGTTGAGTTTGCCCAGTGCAGAGATGAGGTCTGCCCATTCGCTGGAGTACTCAAAGTTCTTGAGGGCCTTGTCCACCGCCGCCACATAATTCCTGTACTTGGAGTCACTGAGCAGCTCCACTTCCTCTGCATTCATCCTCCTGGGTGGTTATTCAGCTACTTGCCAACACCAGGCTCACATACACACATCACACCTGGAGTGAATGGGTAAGGGGGGGGTTCGTTACTCTGAGTCATAGTGCGTGGATTAATCAGAACTTTACGTATGGAAGCATTAGTCTCAAACTACATGTGTCCTTAATGTGCAGGCCAGCACCAGTCAATCTGTCAGAATGAGAGTTACAGAGGAGAAGCACATGGGTTGATGATGGTGCACAGATGGAGCTGTTTATTGACCAGTCATGTACAAATGACACATGTTAATTAGGAGTCTGACAGATTACAACAATTTGATACGGTTAATGTTGGCATGTGAAGATAGTGCTAAATCATTGGTGTCTTCTTCCAGACATGTCTTAGTGAAACAGATGCCTTGGGGATGGGAGAGGTAGATAGATGTGCTTCAACAGACAATAGAGAAGTCAAGTGAACAAAGATGTACATGAGAGGGTTGGGTTCCAACTACAATCAAATCACATTTTATTTGTCACACGCTTCGTAGACAACAGGTGTAGACTAACAATGAAATGCTTACTTATGGGTCCATTTCCAACAGAGCAGAGTTAAAGATTAAAAATAATAAAGAAATAGTGGCACAGTGAACAGCAAATAAAAAGAGTACAAATAACATGCCTATATATAGGGAGTGCCAGTACAATGTCATCCTTTCACCAAAAATGGATTTTTTCCCATGGCATTTCTATCCAAGGCAGAACCCTAAATTCCTCCCACCTGGTAATCAGGGAAGTGACAGACCTGAGTGGTACAGTACATGCATCACATGTCTGCCCTGCCCAGTGCTTCACAATGAAATGTGTTCTTGGTGGAGTGGGCGACACAGGAAACTAAATGACAGCCCTGGTCTTTGTAGTTGCAGCTATATGGATCTCTAGCTAGTTGTCACGAGTTGAAATATTTGGCGAGACAGCCTCATTTTAGGACGGCACACCTACTAGATATACTGACAAGAACAATAGAACGACATGCAAATTATAAAACGCTAGATCAAACTATCTAGCAAGTCATCTATTTAACAAGATGGATACAAAAAAATATATAATTAATTTTTATAGCCAACAAGGTGAAACACTTATCAAGGCATAGGACATAACTCGCAACCAAATATGAATGACATCACCTATCGTAATAAGTGGTCAGCAATATCGAAACCTGCCCTCCATGTAAGTTAAAATGTGCTAGCTTGCTAACTCAGCCAAGGCAGCGATACAACACCCAGGTGGCTATTAATAGTACCAAGTAGCTTAGACGTAACGTTACAGCCTGACTAACTCCCGATGTTGTATCCCGAAACTAGCGTAGCAACGACTGTCTTATTTATCGGCCGCGACAGCCGACGATAAATACTTACCGTTAGAAGGATATTTGTAAACCCACACTGTCAGTAAATGTATCCCGCTTGACGAATTAAAAATAAAATAAAAATTCAGCCTGCGCCAAATGGCTCAGTGGGAAATGTATCCTTGATAGCTATGTCCGTATTATTGATGATGTTGTTGTTGCTGCCGGGCCCCCGACGTCGACTCGGTTAAACCGTGTCACTTGTCAAGTAAGCATACAACGCTCACGGGTTAAATAATGCGTGTATCCTACATATTTCAAGGTATCGATGTCTTTGCTTGAAAAACAAACCAACATCAAACCCACACCTGCCCTACGTTCAGGTTCACAGTTGTCCCAGACTGCGTTGCAGATTGCTTGCACGCCTCCTTCATTTGTCCGACTTGCAATCCCTCCTGGCGGTAGAAAGGTTCCGGCTCGTGTTGATAGCTAGTGAAATATATACCGTAGAAGTCTTCGCTGTTTTAAATTTATAGGCTGATGATTTGTATTGCTACATTTGCTTTAATTTGACAATCAGATGTACGAAGCCATTTCTCTTTGGACTCCGTTACCTCTATTAGAGCGAAAAGTCAACTGCACGTGTCTTCGTTGTTAAACCAGGTTAGCCAGCTAGCCATTGCGAGCAATAGAAGATAACGACACACACCATGGGCGAAAATGCCAAAGGAGCTGGAGTGTTTCTCGAACTAAGGAAGCGGCTGCAAAGTGGTCTTCTTGTTCTCTGGTAATTATTTGCGAAATAGTTAGCTACCACTAGCTAGGTATCTAGTCTTAGCTAATGTCGGCTGGTTGCGCTAGCAGGACACGATTGAGGACGCGTTCCTGCCGTGAACAAACTGCGCAGAACAGACGCATATAAATGTATTTAACATCTCAAGGACCACATATACGTGTGACTCTTAGCATACATCTGTACAACATCAACTCCGAGCCCTACATCAGGGACTTCATCAGGACCTGGATGATTGTGGGTCAACCACGAATCGTTTGCTCTGCTGCAATGGTGTAAAACAATTGTACTACTGTTCATCAACTGAATGCACCACTCCGTTCATAGAGCGGTGGTTATGTATAACATCCGAAGTCATCCAACCTTTATAGTCAGGGGTGTAGTGTTGCTGGTGCGTAGCGACGCTCCGCCACTTCTCGTGACGGTGATATGTCTCGCAAGATCACTTTGATGATTTAATTAGTATTCTACATGACAAACCGAATATAATGGCATAGATAATGTCCGGTTACTGTTATACCAAAAACACCTCCTATTTTTTAAAATGTCAGTTTTAAGATAATCGTGCGGAAGTTGTTGCATTTTTGTTTTGTTCTGTTGGAACTCCATCTGCTAGAATATTCGATTAAATAGTAGTTAGGCCGGTTAGCCATCCCTAGAAGGTCTAAATGAATATTCCCATGGAACGGATTGGGATTAAATGGTTGGCATGCATGCAGCATGGGTGTTTAATATGTAAAACGTGAAGGATTATCATTCACGAACGAATCGCGATGACGGCCTAATTTATAGTAATTGGTGTTTTAGGATTTAAAAAATAGAGCGTTCTCCTTGAGCCACGTACATACTGTGATTGCCTACGCGGTACAATCGTGTAATTTGGATGATGCATTGTATGTATATTCTAAAATGATTTTTATACAATAGGCTTCATATCGCTGCCAACTTTCATTCAGGAGTGACGTAATACAAAATTGCGCTCCGTTAGGCAACCTAAAATATTGCGCTACACCACTGTTTTTAATAAATGCAAAGCAATTGCCGTATGTGGTCAACTGATAATACCAGCACCGTTTTGATTGAGACAGCGTCATTGCCTGCCTTGGGTTACGCATGGGAGCTCATCTTGATAAATCAGTCAATGTCCGATTTTTGTTTTCAGTGAATCTCCGTTTGGATATTTGGTTACAATTAGGCTGGGAAATTGAGGTGCCAAATTAGGTGCTCAAATTAGCCAAATTGAGGTGATTGATGATCTTTAGTCTAGCAAATGAAAGCAACTCAGATATTCTCTACACACACACATACATTAGGCCTACAGCCTACCTGTTGAGCTTCGCTGATGTTTATTCATCTATTGGGCCAACATGTTCTCGTGGATGTAATGCTATAATTTGACACCAGGTGGGGTTGTGGAGTAGGAAATTTAAATTTTCATCAACATTTTTTAAAATCAAAATATATGGGCCATTCAAGCTGTGGCAGTGAGTCAGACTTAACATGGAATTGAGTCCATAAAACATTGACGTAAGTCATAATGTTTTGTTTTAATAGGGCTCTGCTGCTTTTCAACTATACCAAAATCAGCATTATAGGGCCCTATTCAGACTTGAGATAAGTTGACATAAATTGGAATTTAAAAAAAATGTTGGCTTAAATCCATATTTTATGAATTTAATGAATCTTTCCATCTCTGAAAATAAGTGTGCACTCTTCTCACTTAAGTGGCTCCCAAGTAGAACAGTGGTCTAAGGCACTGCATCTCAGTGCTTGAGGCGTCACGACAGACACACTGGTTTGAATCCAGGTTGTATCACAACCGGCCGTGATTGGGAGTCCCATAGGGCGGCACACAGTTGGCCTAGCGTCGTCCGGGTTTGGCCGGTGTAGGTCGTCATTGTAAATAATTTGTTCTAAACTGTCCCTGGCTAGTTAAATAAATAAAAAAGAACATAATCAACTGCCTTTGCATAGGTAATTAAGACAGTTTATTTGTGAGAAAGTGTTAAAGTTAGCCATTGTTATGTAAATGCAGTCTGAAAAGTTCCAGTGGCCTGGCTTTTCCCCCAAGCAGGTCTAGTCATGGCCTAGTGAGACACGGGTGCTGTCCCGTGTAGCAGGAAATAGAAAAGTCTAAGCCTTTCGGGTTAAACACTTGGGTAAATCCTGAATGAAAATTCACCATAAATAGAATCGTGTCCAGGTGCTGGATCCTTTGGGAGCCTCTACATTTGATACTCGTAAACATTGGTGTGGGATTCTGTAGGTTAGGCCTATCGCCTAGTCTGTGCTTTGCTGCATTGCCTAATTGTTCTATAGTTGGATAAAAAGAGCAGGTTTACTGTTTAGAGACTCCTTGTTTTACCAGTCGCTTGTGTATTGTCTGGTGTGACAGGCTGCTACTGTGGTTCCTGGCTATAGTTCCTTCCAGTTGTTTGCTGTTGCTTCCTCCACTCGGTTGGAAGTGAGAGAATTCAATGCAGCCAACCAAGTTGTGATTTTAAAGCGGCCTTCGCTGGGTAATGTTTCTCTTCCTGGGGGACAGCACTTGTGTCAAGCATGGACAGAGACGCATTGCATGGCTAGTGAAAATAATTGCATCGAACCCAGAGATTGAGCAGAGGGCAACGTATCTTCCGTGCATCAGTGCATCAGGGCTGTCACTGCAAGAGAAAAAAAATCTGGATTAGCCAAACATTGTACATGCACTTTACCCTACACACCATTCCTTTTTTCTTCCTTTGTCTCTCACACACACACACAATATATCGCTTTATTTCTCTCTCCCTCTATCTCTTCAGTTGGCCTACGGCTGTTTTCCTTTGCCCTTCTTCCATCAGAGCAGTGAGTGCATCCTCTCTCTCTGCAAATGTTCCTCTAAATCATTAGACTTCTACTTTGAGCTAAAACAGCAACAGGCAGGAGGTAGAGGAGGATAAGGACAAGTTGGAAGGTTATGATAACTTTAGAACTGTCACACACACGCACACACACACACTGGTCTACCATTCACTTGTTGTCATCCACTCGTCAAGGAACGCAGTCCCATTTGTGTCTCAGCCATTGCGCAGAGGCCTGCATTACGCTGAATCATTAATCCAATTGTATATGTTTTGTTACCAGGTTTACCTGTCCATATCAAAATATGACATGTTGCTGAACATCATGTCTGTCTGTCCCTCCCTCAGGAGAGATGTGGCGAAGAGCTATGCAGAGGTGAGGGTTACAGGAGGAGATTCGTCCCTCCACATCCGGACTCCTCGGGGCCTGCTAATCGTGGAGCTGCCAGCAGGGGTCAGCCTCGTGGAGGGCTCCTGCAGGGAGGCACCTGAAAGAGGAGATGAGATACACTTCAGAATGCGCCTCAATGTGGACCAGCACACAGATGACACAGGTAATGGCTAGCTGTATGGACACACACACACACACACACACACACAACAAACAGAGACAAAATTACTCCCATGTAAATGTTTGTTTCTCACATATCATAGCCTAATTACCATCTCCACTTCAGGTAAGACAGAACAGTATCAGTAGATAATTTCTTATTTATGGCTGATTATATAATATATTCTCATCTGGCTTGAGTCAGTTACTCCGTGGCTGTGAAGCCTTCCCTCGAACTGAGACAGTGGAGGAGTCCTCCTGTGTATCCCCTGTAAGCCTGATCAGCCCACACAGTACTGATCTATAAAGGACTGAGTCATGAGCTCAGTAATTTGCCCGTCATGTCTGGTGCCTAAAACTACACCCACTGATGGATATACAGACACTGTGAATCTTTGACCTGAATCAGCTGTAACCTGATTTTTCGTGGAGTAATACTCTACCATCTTCCCTGAGAAAGAACTGAGTGCATGTTTTGGTGCTACTGTGCAGGGAACGGAAAGCAAAACTAGAGTTTCTTATTGGTTCAGGGAGTCAGTCTGTTTTCTTCCGTTTGGTGTCAAATGAATACACCCCAGGTTTACTTTGTCTCACTCCATCAGGTCTTGCTTATATTAACTGTAGAGTCACTGCACTGACCTGGGAACCGGAGGAGATTCCCCCCATGTCTCTCTCCCAGAGAGAACAGGGCCCGTATCCACAAAGATATCTGATCTACGGGGGAAAATTGGATAAACACTGGGGTGGTGGCGGACTGGCAGAGGGGAAAGCAGCTTGGAAGAAAGGTGGCAATGAGTCTGTTTTTAAGCACTCCTCTGAAAAGCTTTGTGGATATGGGCCCAGACCCCTTATACCCCAGGCCTTCATCTCTCTGTCCGCGTTCACTCTGCTTATCGACTTTTACTCCGTCTCGAGGTGAAGCTCTTTTCCGCCGATAAGAGTTGTTTATGTGCTCTGTGGCTACTCTCTCCTAACAGGGGCCCTGGGGAGTGTGATGGAGAGGCTGCAGGTCCGTGAGAGTTATTCCTTCCACTGCCAGTCCTGTGGGACCAGGGTGCTGGAGGAGAGGTGAGACAACCACAGGGAGGAAGTTGGTTTGTTGGTTCATTTACGTCCTTCGTTCAGACACAGGAAGTGGTGCCGCTCACAGTAGTGGAGAAGATGGGTTCAGTGAGGGAGATGGATGGCTGTTTGAGCTAAAGGACAATGCTGTACTCTGTCTCATCTCCCAATGTCATGTTGACATTGGATAGGTGGATACACGCACACCCACACACACCTGCCAAAACGTAGAGAATACATATGTTTGTGACATTGTCACGGAAAATGGGTAAAATTGGAATATTGCCCAGCTTTCCCTGTTAATGCAAATATCTTTTTGATTGATTTGTGCAAATAGGTTTTTGATTGAAGTTATCAATTCATTTCATCAGTACAAATAGTCTCCAGTGTATAGCAATGTAATGTCATTGATTTTTCTCAGGGTGTTCAAGCGAGTGCTCCCTCTCCCCAACTGCAACTGGAGCTCCCTGGTGGATGACTGGTGCTGCCATCCAGACCCCTTTGCCAACCTGAAGCTGCTGCCCCGAGCGGAGGACTGTTTAATGGGCGACACTCACCTCCTTGTGCCCCTGGATAGAGGCTGTGAGGAGACTCTCACCCAGGAGCTCAGCCCCATCACCAACAAAATGGCTGAGGGTCAAAATCAGGACACACCGGTGAGAGGAGGCAAGGGAGGAAGGAACGTCCGTGGCAGAAGATCAATGCCGTTTTAGCCTTGATCATCACGTTGATGTTTGTTAGATACATAATTTAAGATTTTGGCATTTCACTTCGCTCTCACTCCCTCCCCAATGTGCTGTATACTTACCGAAAAGTAAAGCTAAAACATTGGTCATTTTCAAAAGTTTTCCTCATGTTTGTCGGGAAGTGTACTGTAGTTACATCAGCAGTGTCTGTGCTTCAGGCTCCTTGTTAGTCTCACACTATCTGTACACCCCCATCCCACTGGGCCTGAGACTGGCAGGATGAGATGGACACACTCTACTTCACAAGCAGCAGCAGCTAGCAGCACTCCCTTTTTAGAGAGGAAACTTGAGGAGGCGGGCAGACAGGCAGCACATCAACACACATCGTGAGCCACTTTAACTCGAGCCTACAGCCAGGCCTTGTGTTTGAAGCCAAGCTTCTTTTTTTCTCTTTGCCTCTCGCTCTTTCTCTCTCTCTCTCTCTCTCTCTCTCTCTCTCTCTCTCTCTCTCTCTCTCTCTCTCTCTCTCACTCTGCCTCTCTTTCTCTGCCTCTCTCTCTCTCTCTCTCTCTCTCTCTCTCTCTCTCTCTCTCTCTCTCTCTCTCTCTCTCTCTCACTCTGCCTCTCTCTCTCTCGCTCCATCACTATCTGGAGTGGGATTGATTTCGCTCTCCATCTATTAGTCACTATCTGTGGCTCAGCCTGGGCCTTTTAGTGTGGCTGTGGTTGGGTGGATGGGAAGTGGAAAGAGGGATGAGGAGAAGATTTATGCCTGCCCATTGCTCTCTCCTCTTTTTAGGTTGTTTGATTGTGGTTATCGATTTCCGTTTTGGAGGAACTTAAATTAGAACTGTGTGTTCTTGTCTTTTAGCTTTATTTTGTATTTTTCTGTTCTTTTTTGTAGAAACCCAACCGCAGGCGTACGCTTGTCTCCTGTAAGAGCTGCACAGCCGGCCTGGGAGAGGTTGTGGCACCAGGTACACAACCGTCTTTATAGAATAGATACTGTATATTGTATTTTTAAAAAATCAACAGGAATTTATTGATTTGCTGTCATAATACCCAACGTCATACACACACATACACACACTGGTTGGGAGCAGCACAGCGTCTACCTTAGAGTGGCACTACCGGAGCAAATTTAGGGCTTAACTTCCTTGCTCAAGGGCACAAAGGCAGTGAATGGCATGGGACCAGCAGCCCTTCATTTGCCAGTTCAATTCCCACTTGTATCATTTACCCTGGGACTTGAACCATAAGAAAGTTGCATTGCATTAGAAAAGATGCCCAGGTCAGGTTCTGTCTGCATGGGGGTTGGCTCAATAGTAACCGTTTCTGTAAACGTTGCAGGGACCTTGAAACTCTACATCACAGAGGTGACGGTGAGACCCAGTGTGGGAGACAGCCAGTTTGATACCTCTCCAGACAGGTAACTATGGTGCTGCTTCTCAGACTGCTGCATGTTGCTGTAACATCTCGGATACTCAGCTCCTCAAAGTGCAAATCGATGTAAATCTATAGTTTTTCACTATGCAGATGCAATATATGCCCTTTTGTTGCTACAATGCCTGTGAGCGATGTAGAATATTATTTTAGACATAGCTAGGTAGAATTCTTATTGAGGGTTAACCATGCCCTGCTCTTCCACAGGTCACTGTTCCTGGAACTGACCATTGCTGCCAGACTGGTGGAGCTGTCCTCCTCACAGAGCGTGTTTCGTTTCTCTATCCAGGCATCAGATGGAAAAGCCTTCATATTGGTAAGAGGTGTGTGTGTGTGTGTGTGTGTGTGTGTGTGTGTGTGTGTGTGTGTGTGTGTGTGTGTGTGTGTGTGTGTGTGTGTGTGTGTGTGTGTGTGTGTGTGTGTGTGTGTGTGTGTGTGTGTGTGTGTGTGTGTGTGTGTGTGTGTGTGTGTGTGTGTGCGAGCTTGAAATATGTGAGACAGAGACGGTGTGTGCATTGGTGAAATGTGTGTGGCTTTAACAGAGCGGGTGTGAAGTGTTAAATAACTTCTTCTGATCCTCAGCTCTGGCTCCTGAACAGCGACTCCCTCATTGCCTCGTTCTCTGCCACTCCGTCATCGACTGTCAGAGGTGATGCTGTCACCTCTCCCGGCCACCACCAGTGTTCTGAGCATCAATCACCCACTGAGGCTGGCAGCGCCGTCAAAGTTCTCTATCTCCCCTGTTCTCTCTCTGCCAGCACACACCAGGAGTAAGACAGCCTACATACCCATCTCCTGCTGCATTTCTGATAGAGTATGATTTTTTTTTTTTAGTTGGGGGGGGGGGGTCTTTCAGTGCAGTTTGTTCAGGATATTTGACTATAACGGGTATTTGTACTATTGGTATTATTTTTATTATAAAATAGTGTTTTGCAACTGAGAACAGAAATGAGTCACGGATAGATGTGGTGGGTGCTCCATGTTCCTCCGTGCTGAGTTCCCCGCGGGAGGATTCTTCTCTTCTGTTATGATTTCCTTCTTCCTCTCCCGCTTCACCTTTGTCTTGTTTTGTTTCGTATAACGTGACAGCCCCTCCAGCAGACTGGCAGCAGAGCTGTAATTAACAGACTGTAGATGAAAGGAGAGGACTCCTTTCCGCACGGCACTCCAGTACAGCGTAGCTCAGCACATCGCCGCTGTTGACTGCGTGTAGGATGGGAAATTGCCTGCTGTTTTAAGTGTGACACTAGCTCAGGGGTTGGAGAGACCTGACCTACACTAGCTTAAACCGGATCACTCCTCCAACATTTTGGAAGAAAACAACGTGGCGGTTGGCTGACACAGCTTGTATGAAGGTGGGGAAGTGTTAGAGAAACATCTGTTTCCTCTAGGCCCTACATACTGTTACATACGTGACATTCATCCCTGACCATGTTTTAATTCAGTCAGCCGTGTAAGTCACTGAGCACCGTCTGTCTTGGTTGAACGCACTGGAGGTGACGTTGGAGATGCACGCCAGTAACGTGTCTCTAATTGGTGGGAGAATCAGTGAGTCTCTGCTTAATTGAATTGTGACTGTCACCGAGGGCGATGACTTGATTAGTGTGGAGTTGACGGCTGCAGAACTAATCAAATTTACTACCAGCGGTGTTTTCATTAGGACAAACCGTAGCAAAGCATTTTGCTACGAATACGAGGGTTTCTCATTGGACAAGTTCAGGTTATTCCCTCCCTGTTTCGGCCCATTTGTTTCTTTTTGGACAATGGTTCCTAAACACTACACCCTTGGGTGACCGTTGAGGTTTTATAACCAGCGTTCGGATTTTCTTTACTGTAAAAGCAGTAGCATTCACCGTATACTAAGTGAGTGTTACTTTCTATACTAAGGACTTATCAGCATTTTAACTCAATAGTGTCTGTCGCAGAGCCACTGCACAGATGGCCAAATGTAATGAAAAAACCTAGATCGCTTCCACGACCTGTGACAGGGAATCAATCTCTCCCTCAATTTCTCATTCCTCCATCCATTTCAAACTCTCACTGTTCAACATTACCCAGTGATAGATTATAATGATTTGATTAGCATCGTAATGCTTCAAACTGGGATTTATGTCCCCTTGCCTAGGGATGTGAACCTCGGAGATATTTGACTTTTTATGTATTATTCTGACTGATGCAGTGTTGTACATTTTCTCTCTTTCTTTGTGTCTTTCTCTCGGTCTCATTATTTTTCTTTCTCTCGCTATCCTTATCTCTGTGTGTGTCCAGTGTTGTAGACACCTGGGAGAAGGACATCGGTGTCCACCCCCTAGAACTGCCCCTGACCACGTGCCAGGAGCTGTTGTCGGTGCTGACAGCCAGTACTTCCTGTCTCCCTCCGTCGCTGCATTCCATGAACTCCTACCAGGTGAGAGAGCTTTTGGGTAATGAAGGCAGAGCTTGTCCCCTTGGCAGGATGAACATGACACTTTTTGATTCCATATGGCTGATATCCATTATTTACAGCCTCTACCCTAGTAGCTATCGTTGCGACCATTTAAAAATAAAAAACATTTAAGCACATTTTCGAAAAGAGGTTCAGAGTGATTTTGTGACAAACTATTCTTAGAAGATGCTGGAGCACCACCAATACTACTGGGCAGTCTAACGTTTTAGTGCCCACAACAACAGTCTCCTCTACAGTACAAAAAGGGAGAGTTTTCTTGCACCAAGGCAAGACTAGGAGTTGTAAACTTGGCTGACTTCACCAGGGACTCTCCAGAGACATTCCAGACAGTTGCACAGTAATTACCACCATTGTCTCATCCCTGCCTCTTTACCTGTCACAGCAGCACTCACCTGCGAGCACGACATCAGGTTTGAGAAGTTGAAGTAGCCTAACATTTTTGAAAAATAATGTAAACAAACATTTGAGCTCCTGCATATTCAACGTGGCTGAAAATAAGGCCACTGGCTCCTGTCTCATTATATAGTTATCATGACTCTGGGCCCTTTGATTAAAATGCTTACCAGTTACTGTTTTCACTTCCCACCACTACTATGTTACCAAACCTCTACGAGACTGCTTATTATATTTCAGCACTCCCTCTCTTTCTCTCCCACGCTCTGCAATCTCATATTTTGTGTTCCTTCCCTCTTTCACAAAACTCTGTTACTTGCCCTCTGGGTCTGTACAGGGGTGGAGGAACTCATTTTGACTCTGGCAGACGCTATCAATTCCACTTAGATGGAGGGGATTGGAGAGAACTTCTTTCCTTACTTTTTCCATTTATCTTCAGTTTGTCGTATTTCAGTCTGATAGGCTTGTAGGGTGTTAAGAGTGAGTCATTCGGTACATTCCAGATGTTGCAATGTCTTTTTAGTTAAAAAACATATATATTTTCCAGAGAAACCATCAATTGTCTACAGTTACGATGCCATACTCCCCCCCCCCCCCCATGTTACCATATTCCCAAGTCCCGTTCATCACTCAGCTGGAAAGTCTGGAAATCGAGGATATCAATGTCTTGTCCTGACCGTGAGTGATTATGCTACTGCTGAAAAGGGACTTGTTTTAGGACGAGGGTACTTTAGACTGCATGTCACTAAAATGGGGAAGAGACGAGAGGGACTAATGGGAGTGATGAAGAGTGTCTGATTTAGCCACTTTAATACCTCCCCTAGAGAGATGGATTCACTGCTCTGCTGTAGACCTAGGAGTACCAGAGAGTAATGCGATCACGTAGTCAGATAGAGTTACAGCGGATGAGGGCTGAAAACTCCCAAATTGATAATGTAGCCCTAATAGTGTGTGTGTGGGCATGTGAAATGGTGAGTGGGCCTTCCAGTGCCCGTCTATTGTGTTAGCCCTCTTAACCAGATCTAGCCTCTCATTACTGGAGGAGGAGGAATGGTGTGTTGTCTGGGATGTTGTGTTCCACCTCCGAGCTGTGCTGCAGTGTAATGGGGTGTAAGGTACTTCCAGTGCAGCGTGCCACCCCTGCCACAGACCCCCCTCCCAGCTTGCCAGCTCATTAATCTCCCACACAGAGAGGCACACTGGAAGATAAAAACTGGACAGAAAAAGGCAAGGGGCAACATGCTGGAAAAATGAGATCTATATCAAGTCTCACCCTGACGATGTCTTGCATACTCCTGTGTCGTATTGTTGAAACGATTTACCTCCCTCAGGTACACGCGCCTGAGGGAGGTAAGGGAATGCATGAAAAATGGGATTTGTCGGAAGAAGAATTCTCTGCTAACCAGCACTATATTGTATTAGACTGAATGGCTTGTGACACTCAGTCAGTGTGGCTGGTCCCCATAATTTAGATTACTCGGTCAGTTGCTGTAGCACTCCTCAATCAGAATCCCTCAGTCAGTAGTTTAGACCACACTTTCAGAAATGCCTTATTCCCTACAGAACACAGTTTCAGTGTAGGCAAACTGCTTTCACTTCAGCAGCACCATTCACACATGTCATTTGTCGCCCCCTCCCCCCAGTTATATTTCTCGTCAAGTGGAGTAAATCATATTCCCTCTGTCATCTCGCCAAGATGTTGAGTGTTGTGATAACAGAACGCCTGTACGAGAGCACCGAAGCTGAGCATTTAGCTTCTGAGGCTGCTCTTCTCTAGTCGTAATCAGCCTTTTTTAATGCTGACAGATAAACACCCCGCTGTGAATACTACTACCTCTGAAAGAAAAAGAGCCATAGTACAGTGATGGAAAGGAAATAAACTGTACTGGCAAATGCAATCTCCTGGTACGGGAAGGAGTGTTTCTCTCATGTATCTAAAAGAAAATAATAATCATATCCCTAGGAGAGTAGACGTTTTTCAACGAGGCGGGCTGAAATTGTATTTTCATTATTAGAATTTGTAACTGCGGTGAGCTCACGATGAAGCTGTGATGAGAAACCGTTTCAACCCTGGGTAGTACATCAGCACATCACAACTATTATTGGAATGTATAGCAGGACCTTGTGTCAATAATAATTCATTTCATTGAAAGTGTTTGTCTCACACCCAAGGTGGCATTTTCTTTTAAATAATAAAAACAATCCAAAGAAACAGAATGTGGACACGGACAAGAAACAAAGCTATATACAGGTATCATCAGGTCCGGAGGACATGAGAACGGAATTAGCAGAGGTCCGTGAAAAGCTTTTGTGAACCGCATTGTCTTGAGCTGTGTTTTCAAGGAGGACCGAGACACTGCTCTAATAATGTCTGGAAGAGACTGTACCATAATAGTGTGAGCCCTGTCACCTATAGTTTTCTAGTCTGCTTCGGGGCTGCTGAAGGAAGACGGGCCTGGAGGGAGTGAAGGGGGCGTGTGAGGCAGGAGGATAGAACAAGGTCAGACAGGTACTTGTGTCCAGAGTTTAGGATAGGTTGGAAGGTGTGAAACAGGATTTTGTAGTTGATGCGTGACCATATGTGGAGCCAGTGGAAGTTGAATAGCGCTGGATTGATGTGGACCCTGGAAATCTGTGTGAAATGTTAACTAGTTAACGAACTAACCACTATCTGTTGACCTCTTGCTCCTACCCGACACGCAGGCGTCCCATCTAGACATCTGGAAATGCAAATGCGCTACGCTAAATGCTAATAGCACTCGTTAAAACTCAAACGTTCATTAAAATACACATGCAGGGTACTGAATTAAAGCTACACTCGTTGTGAATCAACAAGTCAGATTTTTTAAATGCTTTTCGGCGAAAGCATGAGAAGCTATTATCTGATAGCATGTAACACCCCAAAAGACCCGCAGGGGACGTAAACAAAATAATTAGCATAGTCGGCGCTACACAAAACGCACAAATAAAATATAAAACATTCATTACCTTTGACCATCTTCTTTGTTGGCACTCCTAGATGTCCCATAAACATCACTATTGGGTCTTTTTTTTCCGATTAAATCGGTCCATATATAGCCTAGATATCGATCTATGAAGACTGTGATCAAGGAAAAAAATAGTGTTTTATAACGTAACGTCATTTTTTTAAATTAAAAAAGTTGAAGATAAACTTTCACAAAACACTTCGAAATACTTTTGTAATGAAACTTTAGGTATTAGTAAACGTCAATAAGCGATCAAATTGATCACGAGGCGATGTATATTCTAGCTGTACGTCTGGAAATAATGTCCGGGGTAAATCTCAACCAAAATATCCGGTCGGAGACCGGAAGAAAGGCGCTACCTTGTGTCCGTTTGACCAAGAAACAAATCGTAGGCAAATGACAAGACTGTTGACATCGTGTGGAAGCTGTAGGTATTGCAACCTCGGCCCCATTTAATGTGGTTCACATTCAACAATGGGTTCTAGTGGCGCATGGATATATTTTCGCATTTTCAGTGATCAGATTTTCCTGCGCTTTTCGATGAAACGCACGTTCTGTTATAGTCACAGCCGTGATTTAACCCGTTTTATAAACGTTTGAGTGTTTTCTATCCACACATACTAATCATATGCATATACTATATTCCTGGCATGAGTAGCAGGGCGCTGAATTGTTGTGCGATTTTTAACAGAATGTTCGAAAAAGTAGGGGGTAGGAGTAACAGGTTAACTAATGTTTTCCCTCTACAGTATGTGGTTAATTTTCAGAATGAGAGAATTCGGTGAAAATGAGCCGTTGCTTGATAAACAAGTGAATTCAGGGATCAAGTGTAGCTGGAGCTGGGCCTGGTTTAACCTGGATGCCGCTATAGAGGTGAAAGGAACACCACACACTTTCCCTCTTTCTCACTTTTGCTGGCACATTGTAGAACAGATGTCCACAGGCAGAAAGTGTACAATGTAATAATATGCAGTGTAGCCCAAAGATAGTTTTTGTTGTGTTGAACTTGACAGTAACACGTGTGCGTAAGTGAGGGGGGGGATTATAATTGTTTTTACTCAGTGAACGTTATTTTTGCACACATGTAGCCTTGTTCACTTGATCGACGTCTATAGTGGCCACTATAATAGAGCAATTTGTGCCTGTTTGTTTCATTCTATTTCTACTTAAGATGGGGGGGGGGGGGGTTTCCCCTCCAAGTGCAATATTTGTGTGTGGTCACAAGCGTTCTATTATAAAGGCTAACTGTGCAATATTAGTGTGTTGTTTTTTCTCAAGACTTGAGTGTCATTTGCAGTAAAGTCTAGGCAACACATAACATTGGGTTGCTTGTTTGTTGCATGTTTCAGTGCAACAAAAGAAATGGTCACCTTTTTGGGTCCTCACCAGTTTGCATCCCTGATTGCAACCATCTATCAATGACAGCAGCTGGTTCAAAGGTACATACTTGAAAGCGTTAACGTTAGAGGTTGAGGTTCACTCTCTTTAAGTCAATGGGAATTAATAGTAGCTTGTTTCTTGCTTCGTTTTTCCTTGTATTTTTCTTTGGGGGCTTAGCTATTTTGTAGCACGTTCACCTTTGGGCTTAATCTGCCATCACAGACTAATTTGTTATCATTTGTGTTAATGAGTGTTGATGCGGTGTGCAGGCTGAGTCATGAGTTTCGGGGGGAGCCTTGAGTGAAGCCAATGCCCTCATCCATCATCCCAATATAGCGGTCTCACAGGAGATCCAGTCAGGCAGAGCTGTGACCCTGTTCCAGGCAAACAACCAGGACTAGGAGATGGCTTTAAGTTGTATGTGTGCGTGTATGTGCAAGACCTGCACTGTTATGTCAGGCATCTGACCGTGTAAGAGAGGACAGGATGTGCCACGAGCCGACAAAATATCCACATTTCATCTGAACACATTGTTTTACCTAAATGTCACTGTTTTTTCATTTGTTTTAACACAATCCATACAGTATACTCATCATAAGTCAGTTTCATTGTACGTAATGAAGATATACATTTTTTTTTCTGGCTGTATATCTGAATCTACATGTACAGGTGAGAAAAGTAATACTGTATCTTCATGTTACACTAGGGATCTAACCCGATCTGTCTGAATTGTTTACAGGTGGCGTACATGAGACTGTAATGTCAGAGGTCAAGAGCCATGGATCCACTCATCTTTCCTAGAGGGAGGATCAGCAGAAGAAACACTGGAACACTAGAGTACAGTTACTTATCTGTCTTAGGCTGTGTTCAAGACGCACGTAATGGAAAACCAAGTTCCATTGCCCAAGTTCAGCTGGTGCATACCTCCGAGTCGAGCGTTCTCCTCCTAAAAGAACGATCATTCCGTTATACGTTTTGAAAAGGTTTCTTCAATTTGGTCCTACTGAACATGACCCTGATAGCTGCTGTAATGCAGACCATGTAAAAAAAAGACTTGTAACTAATCATTCCAATGGAATGACTGAGTTATTGTGGATAATCCTGAATGAATCGTGAATAATGATGAGTGACAAAGTTACAGATGCACAAACATCATACCCCCCCAAAAATGGCTTGGGGGTAGGTATGATATTTGTGTCTAACTTTCTCACTCATCATTGTTCACGATTCCTTCAGGATTATCCGTCTATTCTTTTTTTTCTTTTTTAAGAATAAAAGTGACTCAAATGACACATTATTTACATTAATTTCTGTTGGGCACAAAATCATTTGAAACACAACCAAAACAAACAGCAAATGCATCCAAAAAAATTGTAGTCACAAGCTTGATGTAGTCAATGCATGCTATGGATATGGGACCAAATACTTCACTTTTTACTACTTTAATACACAAAAGTAAATTTGTCCCAATACTTTTGCTCCCCTAAAATGGGGTGACTATGTGCAACAACAAAAAACGGTTCACCCGATATGGATGAAAATACCCTCAAATTAAAGCTGACAGTCTGCACTTTAACCTCAGTCATTGTTTGATTTCAAATCTAAACTATTGAAGTATAGAGCCAAAAGAGGAAATAATGCTTCACTGTCCCGATAATTACGGAGGGCACTGTATGTAACCTCTGTGACAGGCGGTACCTTTTTGGACAGGCTTTTCATTTTACCTCTCAACCACTTTTACTCACCACACTACCTACTGCTGTGTGAGAGGAAAATCAGCTGACAGTGTCATTATAATAACCGCTATAATTACTTTAAAAAATATATATATATTTTACCAGAGAGCTAGTAATTATGTGGTTGGTTATGAGATCGAACGCTACAGAGTTTTCTGAATGTCAGCTAGCAAAGCTTTAATTACAAATACTTCCCTAGATTCATGTGCACTAGAAAATCAGCCAGCCTTACAAGTACATGACAACATATGGTCGATGCAGAATGATTATACATTATGCAAAATATTCTTCTAATGCTCCATTAGACTTGAGGAAAGCCAGTGTGATTCCGTTTCAATTTGAGGATTTGAATGTTCTCTTACAGTGGCTCCATAAACAGGGCATAGCCAATAATAGGACACACATATTGTGCATCCCCATGGGCTATAAGGAGGTCATTGTTGGTAGCAACTGTAAACCGAATGGCAATGAAGTGGAACAGGGTCTGCACTACTAAGAATAAGGGAAGAGTTATATTCAGTATCACTTAATGTCTATAGTTAGGAAGCTGAAAGGTCATGATTTGAATAGCAGGAGCTGAGCTTCATGAAAAAACGTTACCCAAATGTACTGATTTTTATTATTTTTTGTCCTCTATTTTGAGGCTTTTCAGACCCATCTTGTCTCATGGTTTTGTTAACCAATATAAGGACACAGCTATAGTGAATCCCAACACGGGTACAGTATAAGGTGGTCCTTGTTGGTAACAGTACTGTATAACGGGGGGGTGAGCTTCTCAACACGGATCCAACAGAAAGAACAAATGTATCAAGCACTAAGCTCTATTCCTGGATAATTTTTTTGCTGTCTCTGTTTTGGAGCTATTCAGGCCTACCCCTCTCCATTGTCTTGTAATTAAGACAAGCTATCTGCATAGGTTATATAGCAGACAATGAGAGACAATTCAGCATTGTCTCTGCCAATGTAAGGTGTCATGTTATTTTTACAAGCTCCCCAGAAGATGTAGATACCCCTGTTTGCCTCCCTGGATCTGCCATGTGCTGATGCGGCAACTGACAATTACTTTTTTTTTAAATACAAAGGCACATTGTGCTCACTGAGGTGGCAAAGCAGAGAGTGAATTGGCTAATTAAATATATCCAGTGTTGAACAGTCAAGAGGGTCTCGGCTCTCTTTCCAGCCCTTGTCACACGAGAGACAATTATGTGAGCTCTAAATAAACCATCAACGTGAACCGAAGCAGACTGAGTGGGAAGAGGTACTGGAAGAGTTGCCCTCGTTCTGAAGACACACACACACACACACACACACACACACACACACACACACACACACACACACACACACACACACACACACACACACGACAGATACATTAACAGTGTTTATTGTAGGGAATCACTGTGTATTGCAGCTTCTTTCATTCCCCTCATCTTTGATCAAAGAAAACGGTATCAAAAGGGAAAAAATTATCCTCCATGGTGACGTCGGGCTGCCCCGTGTTGTCATTGTACTGCTCATTAGGCTCCTCAGCTAGTTATGTCAAGAGAGATGCACAACTGAAAATCTTATCATTTTCAGGAATCATTTTCGTCCTATTTCGACCTATGATTTGGATATGGCTTGCCAGGTTTTTTCATCTCAGAGGGATGCCTTTTAGAAAAGGTAGAAAAGGAAGAGATTGAGAGAACCCACCTTGAGAGAATAAAAGGTTATAACTAGCCTTTATTATTGTAACTCTCAAATGTGATTACGGTCTTACATTTGTGTCATGTTTTGTCTTATTTTGTCTTGTCATTTTGCTTTTCCCTCTGTTCGTTTTCCCCCTGCTGGTCTTTTTAGGTTCGTTCCCCTTTTTCTCTCTCCCTTCCTCTCTCTCTTCTCTCTATCGTTCCGTTCCTGCTCCCAGCTGTTCCTATTCCCCTAATCAATCATTTAGTCTTCCCACACCTGTTCCTTATCTTTTCCCCTGATTAGAGTCCCTATTTCTTCCCTTGTTTTCCGTTCCTGTCCTGTCGGATCCTTGTCTATTGTTCACCGTGCTGTGTCTATGTATCGCCCTGTCGTGTCGTGTTTCCCTCAGATGCTGCGTGGTGAGCAGGTGTCTGAGTCTGCTAAGTTCAAGTGCCTTCCCGAGGCAACCTGCAGTTCAAGATCAAGTCTCCAGTCGGTTCTCGTCATTACGAGTGGAAATTGTTTTATTTGATTGTATTTTTACTTTACTGGATTAAAGACTCTGTTTTCGCCAAGTCGCTTTTGGGTCCTCATTCACCTGCATAACAATTTGTATCTAATCTAAGGGGTAACACTGGCTGCGTGCGACTGTGTGTTTGTCAAACAGGGAGCTTGTATGTGATAGCAAGATTGAAAATGTGTTGCATGGGAGATTAGGCACACACTACTTCTGGAGAACACACACCAATTTAAAAAAGGGGAACCATTCAAACTCATTCAGTTGTGGATGGCATTAACACCTTTCATAGACATTTCTCCCCTTCATCACTGACTCTCTCGAGTTCTCAGTGCCCTCAAAACAGACACAGATTAAGTCCAATCTGGGACTAAGACACATTTTCAATGGAGACTGATTTTGTAATTTTTTAAAATCTGTGTCTTGGAAACCGTCCAGTGAGAATAAGACACAGATACCCCATTTTTACCCTCCAACCCCTCCTAGTGTTTTCAGTTTTCTCCCAACTCCCATTATAGATAGTCCATTATTAGATAACATCACATACGTATGGACAGACCCATTCAGAGCTTTACGATATCATTTTCAGATTGGATGTTCCAGGCATGTGCCCAAATGAATTCGTTCTGTATTATTTTTAGATTAACTGGGACGGGTGGTGTCTGCGATTACATGTGACCTGTGTAAAGGGTGAGATCCATTGGTATAAAGTCAGAGGAACCGAGCTCCTACCTCATTTATTTTAGTCAATGAGGCATCGGATAGAGTTCCCGCTGCAGTCAACCAGCCCTAATGTTTTCTCTGCCTAAGTGCATCTTCAAGCTTATTCCCCCTACAAATGATTCCTGAACCTTTTGATATTCTCTCTTTGTGAATCAGTGTCATTACTGGGGTTAAAATATATGGGTAAAAAATAAATGCTATCAAAAGCAGGTGGAATTAATATATCTTTCTTTGCTGTAGGGAACGCTAAGATAATATTGCCATCTTTTATTTCTCTCTTTTCTCCCTCTCTGAGCATGCTTATTACTCTTCCCATCTTTCTATAATTCGTCTTGTTCTTTCATTTTCTCGTCTGATACATTTCTCTTCTTGCTCTTACGACTACATTGTCAGCTTCCTCTCTTCCTCTCCTAACCCTTTCCTCATCCCCCTCTGTCCTTCTCCAAACCTTCAGCTACTTCCGCTATTACCCTCCTATGCTCCTTATCCTCTCTCCCCACCCCCCCACCCCTCTCTCTCTCCTCTGCGCCTCCCTTACTCCCTCTCCCTCCCTACCGCTCACTAATATGGCACCGTGGTGTGTCTGCGGGTCATCTATGACTCATTCCTTTGCCCATTGGCCTGGGTGCCACCCCCGAACGAGAACCCATGAAAATGCCATGCCCACAATGAAAGGTTTGAGCATTCAGTAGTGCCAGCCCTCCCCTGGGCAAGGGTGGTACCACTACATCTGTGGGCATGAGATGCTCAAGATTAAATCTTGCTCTGGATTCTGTGCTACTGTTCTCCAAAACATAAAAAGCCATAATATATGGGTAAATTGCATAGCAGACACACATTACAATTATAAACACTACTAATGTACGTTACATGTTAATTAACTCTTAATTGGCGAGTTGTACTCCCACAGCTGTCCACAAAAACTCATGATAGTACAAGACGGTGTGATGGCATTCAGTCAGTCATTCTAATCGAAACAATCTGAAGCAGCATCTGTGCACTCAGTATCTATATTTTATGATTTATACAAGGCATTAGGAACACCTGCTCTTTCCATGACATAGACTGACCAGGTGAATCCAGGTGAAAGCTATGATCCCTTATTGATGTCAATTAAATCCACTTCAATCAGTGTTGATGAGGATAAAGAAGGATTTTTTAAGCCTGAATGGGCAAGCCAAAAGATTTACAGTTGGAAGTCGGAAGTTTACATACACCTTTGCCAAATACATTTAAACTCAGTTTTTCACAATTCCTGACATTTAAACATATAAAAAATTCCCTGTCTTGGGTCAGTTAGGATCACCACTTTATATTAAGAATGTGAAATGTCAGAATAATAGTAGAGAGAATGATTTATTTCAGCTTTTATTTCTTTCATCACATTCTCAGTGGGTCAGAAGTTTACATACACTCAATTAGTATTTGGTAGCATTGCCTTAAACAATTTCAACTTGGGTCAAACATTTTTTGTAGCCTTCCTCATGCTTCCCACAATAACTTGGGGGAATCTTGGCCCATTCCTCCTGACAGAGCTGGTGTAACTGTCAGGTTTGGAGGCCTCCATGCTCGCACACGATTTTTCAGTTCTGCCCACAAATGCTCTATAGGATTGAGGTCAGAGCTTTGTGATTGCCACTCCAATACCTTGACTTTGTTGTCCTTAAGCCATTTTTCCACAACTTTGGAAGTGTTCTTGGGGTCATTGTCCATTTGGAAGACCCATTTGCAACCAAGCTTTAACTTCCTGACTGATGTGTTGAGATGTTGCTTCAATATATCTACATAATTTTCCATCCCCGTGATGCCATCTATTTTGTGAAGTGCACCAGTCCCCCCTTTGTTTCATCAGACCATAGTACATTTCTCCCAAAAGTGCCATCTTTGTCCCCATGTGCAGTTTCAAACCGTAGTCTGACTTTTTTTATGGCGGTTTTGGAGCAGTGGCTTCTTCCTTGCTGAGCTGCCTTTCAGGTTATGTCGATATAGGACTCGTTTTACTGTGGATATAGATACTTATGTACCTGTTTCATCCAGCATCTTCACAAGATCCTTTGCTGTTGTTCTGGGATTGGTTTCCACTTTTTGCACCAAAGTACATTCATCTCTAGGAGACAAAACGTGTTTCCTTCTGACCCACTGAAATTGTGATACAGGGAATTATAAGTGAAATAATCTGTCTGTAAACAATTGTTGGAAAGAATTACTTGTCATTCACAAAGTAGATGTCCCAACCGACTTGCCAAAACTATAGTTTGTTATCAAGAAATTTGTGGAGTGGTTGAAAAACGAGTTTTAATGACTCCAACCTAAGTGTATGTAAACTTCCGACTTAAACTGTAGGTGCCTTTAAACAGGGTATTGTAGTAGGTGCCAGGTGCACCGGGTGGAGTGTGTCAAGAACTGCAATGCTACTGGGTGTTTCACGCTCAACAATGGTCTACGACCCAAAGGACATCCAACTTGACACAACTGTGCGAAGCATTGGACTCAACATGGGCTTGTAGAGTCTTTGCTCTGGCGAATTGAGGCTGTTCTGAGGGTAAAAGGGGGTGCAACTCAATACTAGGAAGGTGTTCCTAACGTTTAATACACGGTATATCTATCTATATACAGGTAACTGCCAAAATAAAGGACACACTTGAGTAATTGAGGGATACAAAGTATATTGAAAGCAAGTGCTTCCACACAGGTGTGGTCCCAGAGTTAATTAAGCAATTAAAACATCCCATCATTCTTAGGGTTTTGTATAAAATGCCCAGTTGCCTATTATTGTGGCTACCATGACTCGAAGAAGAGATCTAAGTAAATTTGGAAGAGGGGTCTCAAAGGAGCATAGTGGGTTCAAAAGGTGTGTGTGTCTCAATCACCAGATCTCAACCCAATTGCCTGAGACAGCGTTTTCCACCACCATCAACAGAACATCAAATTATGGAATTTCTCATGGAAGGACAGTGTCGCATCCCTCCAATAGAGTACCAGACACGTCTAGAGGTGCATTGAAGCTGTTCTGGCAGCCAACGCCCTATTAAGACACTCTGTGTTTCCTTTATTTTGGCAGTTACTTGTATATCTAAACTATATAAGAAACATTTGAACACCAATGTGTTGTTGTTTTAGTATTTTTTTAAAAACCTTTCCTTAAAAGCAGCGTGGAATTCTCAGTAGATTGATGGAGTGTCAGAGGGGGCAGGCCTGACAGTCCGGAGAATAGACCTTCCAGTGACAGATGACAGGAGAGATTGGAGCGTTGGTAATGATGAGACCGGGGTGTACAGCGTCTGTACGGTGCAGCAGTAGATATTTTATTATCTTTCAAGAGGAACAGAACAGCTGCTCAGTATTTTAGAGTGAGATATAAACGTCACTGTCCGAGGTCAACCGCATAAGGGGCAAGTTAGATGTACGGAGTTTTTGAAACATCTTGTTCTTGCCCATTCACACTCTGAATGGCACACATACACAATTCATCTCTCAATTGTCTCAAGGCTTAGAATTCCTGCTTTAACCTCTCCTTTGAAGTTGATTTAACAAGTGATATCCATAAGGGATCATAGCTTTCACCCATCCAGTTTGCTCTTAATGTTTTGTATACTCAGTGTATATTACTGTCATTACATACACATAGTATAAATATGGAAAAGTTCCATGATGTGGTAACCATAAAATATGGTGGTGATCAATCTTGGTCATAAAGACCCACAGGATATAGAGGCATTGGTTGCGGCCCGGCAATAACCTGAGATGAGTAGGTGTTAAGTAGAATCCTATGTTTTAGTGTAGGGCTGGAACAAAAATGCACGCTGGGTCGTAGCTTAGTCAAGCTGGTGAGCAGACCGCTGAAGTAAGTGAATGGAAAAGGAATGGTTTCTATAATGAAGATAGCAATCTACACTGAACGGAAATATAAACGCAACATGTAAAGTGTCGGTTTCATGAACTGAAATAAAAAAATCCCAGGAATCTTCCATACGCACAAAAAGCTTATTTCTCTCAAATGTTGTGCACGCACACGTTTACATCCCTGTTGGTGAGCACTTCTCCTTTGCCAAGATAATCTGTCCACCTGACAGGTGTGGTATATGCTGATTAAACAGCATGATCATTACACAGGTGCAACTTGTGCTGGGGACAATAAAAGGCCACTCTAAAATGTGCAGTTCTGTCACACAACACAATGCCACATATGTCTCAAGTTTTGAGGGAGTGTACAATTGGCATGCTGACTGCAGGAATGTCCATCAGACCTGTTGCCAGAGAATTTAATGTTCATTTCTCACCCATAAACTGCCTCCAATGTCGTTTCAGAGAATTTGGCAGTATGTCCAACCAGCCTCACATCCACAGACCACTTGTAACCACGCCAGCCAAGGACCTCCACATCCGGCATCATCTGGGGATGGGGACGGGGACGGGGGGAGTGCTGAGGAGTAGTTCTGTCTGTAATAAAACCTTTTTGTGGGAAAAAAACAATTCTGATTGGCTGGGCCTGGCTCCCCAGTGGGAGAGCCTATGCACACACGGACCCACCCTTGGCTGCACCCCTGCCCAGTCATGTGAAATTCCATAGATTAGGGCCAAATGAATGTATTTCAATTGACTGATTTCCTTATATGAACTGTAACTCAGTATAATCTTTGAAATTATTGCATGTTGCATTTTATATTTTTCGTTCAGTATATATTAACATGGTCTTCGGCTGTGTGAGTTCTGGTATCTGAGGGTTTGTATGACTAGTTGGACTAGCTGAGGTCCCCATGACAAAAGAAAGTTGTGATGATAACCACTTACTCCCAACACGGGGACGAATCTCTCACCAAGTGCCAGATGACATGGCAGTAAAGTGAACTGCTTAGCTGACTTGACCTCTCTAGGTGAGTGCTACATGAGAGGTGAATAGATACATGGATGGATGGGGGGGGTTATGGACGAGGCAATCTGTTATCGCATCCAAAGCCAAGATGAATGGCCCTATTTGAGCAGGACAATGTCTTTTCTTTTTGCCTCGTGGCATCCCTCCCTGCAGCAGCTGTGTCCTGAGCCTACGTTACCCATGTAGGAGCATCGGCACAGAGGGAAAAATGTTCTGTCACCTCAAACTGCCGGGTCATAGCAGGATCAGAAAATTAGGTCTGTAGAGAGAAATGTCTTTCTCTCGCCCTCTCTCTCTCTCTCTCTCTCTCTCTCTCTCTCTCTCTCTCTCTCTCTCTCTCTCTCTCTCTCTCTCTCTCTCTCTCTCTCTCTCTCTCTCTCTCTCTCTCTCTCTCTCTCCCACTCACTCTTCCACTCCTACTTCGTCTCTCTGTTTTCAGTTATCATGGTCCTGATGAGAGGGGCTGTTGTTTGTGCGGGAGACAAAGCCTCAGGACACGGGAGCAATATCCCACTCATGTGATTAGCTCAAGAGAGCTGGAAACCAAATTAAATAATGTCCAGCAGCTAATCCTGCTGGCCAGTATCCCGAATGCGTGTCTGTGTATGGCTAAAGGTTGTCCTAGTACTGTTAAGTTCTGCAGAAGAAGTCTCATGCACATTTCCCTGGATTCATCTGAGTTTGGCAGGATACTTGAAAGTCATCCTAACCAAAAACCTTTCTTTTGCTTGCTGAATTGAGGCATGCACTTTCCACATTATTCTGATGCGCTGATGTGCTTTGTGATCTGTTAGTTCTGTCTCACAGAGCAGTCTGTGATTGCAGTTCACCCCAAACAAAGGTCTCGGATGCAGCTCGCTCTATCCGATCGCAGACTTTATTCTGGGTTGGAGATGTTACCGTGTCTTCTGACAGACTCAACCAAATGGTGTGAGGAGGAAGTGAGCAGGCTCACCCTAACAAATAGAGAGGACAATATACGTTTATTTCTTGGTCTCACTCTTCAAAGCGCCCCCTGACACCCTAGTTTCTTTTGATGCAATGTCTGTGCTGCTGTGTTGCTGCTTTTTCCTTTTTTTAAATCCATCTTTATTTCATCAGTCAGTTAGCTGCCATTTTGATTTCTGAAATTCAAATTGCAGCATCTCATCAAAAGCTAGGAGATTGTGTAGTGTATTGTAACTGGAGACCATGTGGCTTTTCAACATGTTAACACATTTTTATCTTTGTATCCCATGGGCCTTGCTAATTCACGCACACACAAAAAAGTATAAAATTCCAGTTCGCTATCAATAGTTTCAATTTTTTTTTTAAATTCCATATGCCCTCACACTTACAGTAGTTTCTGGCTGTCATAGTGAACTGTTAGCTATCATTTATCCCTAGCCTCCATCTGACGTCTCACAAGCCTGTCTCCATCTCTGAATTAGAATGTCTCTCTCTCTCTCTCTCTCTCTCTCTCTCTCTCTCTCTCTCTCTCTCTCTCTCTCTCTCTCTCTCTCTCTCTCTCTCTCTCTCTCTCTCTCTCTCTCTCTCTCTCTCTCTCTCTCTCTTTTTTCCTTCTCTCTTTCTATTCCTCTGCTCAGATGCCTGTTTCTGCCATGCAATACCAGGGCACTCTGTTCAGATGAGCGGGCCGGAGGATTGGTTTGTGGGGTTGACTGGGTTCCATATTATTGGAATGGAGTTTCCTGCTGCAAACCGCAGTGAGGAGTGGAGTCCAAACTCACAGTCTCACATCAGAACAATATAGGCCATTAGTTTGTGCATGTGTGTGAGCCACCAACGTATGTTCATACACATATAAGTCAAACAAATCAAATAAAGATGCGTGTATGAGTACACATTCTGTATAAGCATATTTGATGATGTTGCATTATGTTTGAGTGCCATTATGATGTAGGTAGAGAGAGCTTAATACTTACACCAGGGCCAGAACTACTACATCTTTGTGACATAATATCTCCAAAATGTAGGTGCCCGCGGTCATGTCCCTGACTCATCCCCCCCTCTCAGCCCTCACTCTGAGTTCATTTTGTGGCTCAGCGTTGATGAGACATTGCCTAAATGTTTGCTTAATGAGAACCACGTGGAGGAAACGGTCGTTTAACACAGCAGATGCCAGCTCGACTCCGTCTTTACAACCCCCTCGATCCCCCTTTTTATTCCCTCCTCCTGATTTCCCCCCTTTCCCTCCCTCTCACAGCAAACATTTTCTCTCTTCTATCCGTCTTTCGTAATCGATCCCTGTAATTACTGCCGGAGCCTCACCTGCTGTCTTGCCGGGCTGAGTGAGCTTGTAGTGTAGCACTTTGTTTTCAGTCTTCAATGCACTTGAATATTCTCACTGCATGGTCAAACTGAGCTAAACAAAGGAGACCCGAGCTGAATACAAATGCAGAATGAAAGATATTTGAATTGAATGGTCTGCCTATGGTTGCTCTGATCATCATATATCCACTCTAATCACAGAGATATTTACAGAATAGTTCCCAGCATGCAGTGGGCTGTATCGTGTTCCTCCTTCATGCACTTGGAAGGAACAGTGCCCTGCGGCCATTGTTTTGGAAGATTTCCTCCCCAGATCTTGGCATATTTGTTTTTTGTGATGTGATTAAAATGATTAATCTGAATTCAGCATTGTTCAAGTTGCTCTGGGGAAAGAGAGAAGAAAGAGAGAGACAGAAAACGTAAGAGGGATATAAAGTAAGTTTTAGACCAGCCTAAATTCATTTTCAGTGTCAGAGAGCATACACAGCAGATTATTGGTATAACGTATTCCTGATTCTTATAGCTGTACAGTATCCACAATATACAGTACAAGTTCAAAGTTAGGACACACCTACTCATTCAAGGGTTTTTCTTTATTTTTTACTAATTTCTACATTGTAGAAGTGAAGTGAAGACATCATAACTATGAAATAACACATATGGAATCATGTAGTAACCAAAAAAGTGTTAAACAAATCCAAATAGATTTTAGATTCTTCAAAGTAGCCACGCCTTAATGACACTCTTGGCATTCTATCAACCAGCTTCACCTGGAATGATTTTTCAACAGTCTTGAAGAAGTTCCCACATATGCCAACTCATCCCAAACCTTGGCTACTTTGAAGAATCTCAAATATAAAATATATTTGGATTTGTTTAACACATTTTTGGTTACTACATGATTCCATGTGTGTTATTTCATAGTTGTGATGTCTTCACTATTATTCTACAATGTAGAAAATAGTAAAAAATAAAGAAAAAGCGTGGAATGAGTAGGTGTGTCCAAACTTTTGACTGGTACTGTACTTATTATTGTTTAAGCTACAGATGCCAGTTAAGTTGATGAATGACAGCATAACAATGATTAAAACCTATAGGCACAGATTCCTAAATACCCACTCAAGTACCATTAAAACCTCTTAGATGTCAAGTCTCCTATTTGGGGGACTTTGACCGGTTCTGGCTGGTTCCGACTGACATTTTGGTGTACAAAGTGCTCTGTGAACATAGTATGGTCCCGTGTCCTATATTGCAAGATAGCCCCCCCCAAAATATGAATTTGTTTGGGGGAAATAAATGATTTAATGAAAAAGGAGAATCTGGCAGATGCAACAATACTAGTTTAATCTCGTTGTGGATTTAGAGCTCTCAACATGAAAGAAATAGTAAATAATTTCATAGAATGAAATTAAGACCACTTTCTCTTGGTCACAGATAGATGAAACGCTTCATGCTTGAAGCTGAAGTTATAATGAGTCTGGCCACATTTGAACGGTGTCTATGTGCAGTTCAGTGGACGTTTAGGAGAAAATTATTTTCCGGCGGATATATGAAATACTGCCAATATTGTACTGCCACTAATTGTACAGTTCTAAGAAATGTGAAATCTTATATTAAGTTGTATTGTTACTATATTTAGAAAGCATTCCAGTCATTTCAAGCCTTATTGCCTACTTTTGTTAAATAAGAATATTAATATTTTCATCATATTTGTACTATGTACTTGAGCTTGGGTCCTCAAAAGTGAGTACACCTCAGCAATTTACTATTTTACCAGAAAGGTGAGTTCCAGAAAGATTTAATGTTTATGGCCATCTCTTGGGGAAAAAAATACTTTTGGGGTGTCTATTTATGTAGAAATAAAAATGTTGCCCTATCATTCAACTTTTTCTTTAATTTATTGAGTTTATTTTTTTTACAGGTACAGTGCACATTAATCAACGTTTCAGTAAAAGTGCCTGTTTTTTTGCCAGCCGGTTTTAGCCAGCCAGCTAATTTTCAACTGCAGTCCCTGGACAGGTTATTGAATGAGGTTGGCTCATTCACCTCCCTCTTCTCTCCTGTAATTGTTCCCCAGGTCGTTGCTGTTTAGGGAGTTTTTCCTAGCCACCGTGCTTCTACACATGCATTGCTTGCTGTTTGGGGTTTTAGGCTAGCACTTTGTGACATCAGCTGATGTAAGTAGGGCTTTATAAATACATTTGATTGATTGATTGACTGTAAATGAGAATGTGTTCTCAGTCAACTTACCTGGTAAAATAAGGGTTAAATAAAATACATGTAAAAACTCAAGGCTAAGTTGTCTTATCGGGTTTAAAAAGAAACAGTTTAACCGTCTATTGGTCTATTCACCGTTTATTTTCACATAGTTAAGGGGATTTGTTGGAGAGCACAAGAGATTAATCCTCTCTACAGCTCTGCTCTACTCCAGCGGATTTCAGGAATTTGCTTTTATCAGGACAATTTGGATTTCCATTTTGAAATCACGAGTCGTGAGTACAACAGTCAACCCTTGCAACTGGAGAGCACTTATGTCAGTGTTTGAAACAACAAAGTACCTGGGTGTGGTCTGTGGTTAGACATGGGCTGGCACAAGGGAGATAGGCAAGTCCCTGCAAACCTAAATTAGCTTTAATCCTTGTCATCTCCTCTGAGCTCATAGACTTTTATTTTGTATTTATTTACTTAACCATTATTTTACCAGGTACCTGGGGAATAGTTACAGGGGAGAGGAGGGGGGAAGAATGAGCCAATTGGAAGGGGTTAGTAAGTGGAGAGGGGCATAATTGCACAAAACGTTGGATTGTAGACTATAGCGGGAGGTCTAGTCAAGTGCCACATAATTGATCTGATATCTACATGTAATACTCAGATTACACAGCACTTTAAGAATATTGCATTACATCTGTCGCGACTCGGGAGGCGGTCTGTGGCTGTGTCTCACTGTCCCAGGCCTATTTCATTATTCCCCGTGTCGACTGCCAGTAAGCTTCCCTGGTGAGGCGACTCGTCTCATTTCATAAAGAGAATGGAAAATGACAAGATGGAGATCAGGCGGGCAGAACGGCGATGCAGTTGACAACAGGGAGCTGATATTGTAACCAGAGAAATGTAGTGTGGGAGTGTTTCCACTAGCACTCAGGTTCCATGGATGGACTCGGGGGTTGTCATGAATGTGCAAGTGCATAAATGCATACACACATGCATACACCACACACACACAAAAATACACACCCACACACACACAAATGCACGTAAGTGGTGAATGGCATGGTATGTTCATGTCGTTTCAGACATAGAACACTCCACACCTCTTAGACCCAGGCGGGAACTTGTTGGCACCTAAATAGAGAATAAGATCTGTGTTAATATATTCAACCGGGCTTACAATTATGAGCCATAACGCCTTTGGGATAAGTGCATTTGAGTTGAATCAATTCGCACAGCATCTGTGTGTAACACTGTAAAACATCATAGTGTATCTCAAATAGAATATCACAGAGACAGATTTCCGTAAGTAGCTTTAACCGTTCTCCAACATCCAGACAGACAGATCAATGGCAGGGACACAGCTTTTGTATTCAGGAGGGACTGCCACATTGCCTCTTCAAGGTCTGTTGAGTATTTTAATTTGGAAGAAATACATTTTTTTATATGATTGCCTCCATCTGGCCTTGGTAGTGGCTCCGCTGTGCCGTGCCGTGCGGCGTGGTAGAGCTTCCTCCCTCTGACACTCTAGCCTCCACCGCCATGCCTCTGTGGTGGTGATGTCATTATTCACTGTGACATGCACTGGTTTGCATCATATTACCAGAAGTTTAATAACACGTTTAATAACCTTTACTGGTTGAATAAACATTGTTTCAACGTAATTTGTCAATGTATTGCGACGTGGAATCAACGTGGGAATTGGATTTGAAAAAGGTAATCAAGCAGTACTGTTTTCATCTAATTTCATCCAGTGTTGTAAACATTGGTATTAGGGTAAGCTTCAACTTAAATACATTCACTTAACCTGACTAACAAATTGTTAGATCAATCTAATTTCAACATAATCATTAAAACTATGTATATGTTGAAATTGCGTTGAAAATTCCACATCATTTCAACCACCCAATATAGAATGATTTTATGTAGAATTTCATATTTGATCAGACAGATTTTATTTGACCTTGTTTCAATGATGATAGTAAAATGGTATGTATGAATCAACGTCATTGTTTCAACGTCATGCTACTGTCACAACCTGGCTCTTAGATGGTGACAAGAAAGGGAGTCCACACGTTGGCAATTAAGGAGTAACAAAAATATTGATTAAATAACTAACCACGCATAAAACTACAAAGGAAAACTAATCTGTGACGTGTGAAAGTAGGCATGGGAGGGGTGCAATGGAGATGCATGGATGAAGGTAAAATGTGTATAAGTGTTGAAAGGTGCACCTAATCAAAAAACATCAACCAGATCACAAAACAAAATGGTGCTTGTGGAGAGAGAGAAAGCCAGGACTGGGCACCAGGAACTTGTATCTCCGAGTTGATCTCAAACCCAGGTGCAAATTGTTACCTTAACGACCCAATCAGCTCCACCTGTCCCCAATCTGCAAATAAAAGCACTAACACAGAGGAGGCAGGGAGAGCGAGGTGGGCATAACACTGCAGTATCAACCTAAATAAAGAGGTACATTGAAATACTGTGAAGCCACAGTCCCAAGATTTGACTGAACAGTGACTCCTACTGGTATATGAGGGGCATTGCACTTCAGTGAGAACAAGTCTATCATCCAGATACCTACAGTGCCTTGCGAAAGTATTCGGCCCCCTTGAACTTTGCGACCTTTTGCCACATTTCAGGCTTCAAACATAAAGATATAAAACTGTATTTTTTTGTGAAGAATCAACAACAAGTGGGACACAATCATAAAGTGGAACGACATTTATTAGATATTGCAAACTTTTTTAACAAATCAAAAACTGAAAAATTGGGCGTGCAAAATTATTCAGCCCCTTTACTTTCAGTGCAGCAAACTCTCTCCAGAAGTTCAGTGAGGATCTCTGAATGATCCAAAGTTGACCTAAATGACTAATGATGATAAATACAATCCACCTGTGTGTGATCAAGTCTCCGTATAAATGCACCTGCACTGTGATAGTCTCAGAGGTCCGTTAAAGCGCAGAGAGCATCATGAAGAACAAGGAACACACCAGGCAGGTCCGAGATACTGTTGTGAAGAAGTTTAAAGCCGGATTGGGATACAAAAAGATTTCCCAAGCTTTAAACATCCCAAGGAGCACTGTGCAAGCGATAATATTGACATGGAAGGAGTATCAGATCACTGCAAATCTACCAAGACCTGGCCATCCCTCTAAACTTTCAGCTCATACAAGGAGAAGACTGATCAGAGATGCAGCCAAGAGGCCCATGATCACTCTGGATGAACTGCAGAGATCTACAGCTGAGGTGGGAGACTCTGTCCATAGGACAACAATCAGTCGTATATTGCACAAATCTGGTCTTTATGGAAGAGTGGCAAGAAGAAAGCCATTTCTTAAAGATATCCATAAAAAGTGTTGTTTAAAGTTTGCCACAAGCCACCTGGGAGACACACCAAACATGTGGAAGAAGGTGCTCTGGTCAGATGAAACCAAAATTGAACTTTTTGGCAACAATGCAAAACGTTATGTTTGGCGTAAAAGCAACACCCTGAACACACCATCCCCACTGTCAAACATGGTGGTGGCAGCATCATGGTTTGGGCCTGCTTTTCTTCAGCAGGGACAGGGAAGATGGTTAAAATTGATGGGAAGATGGATGGAGCCAAATACAGGACCATTCTGGAAGAAAACCTGATGGAGTCTGCAAAAGACCTGAGACTGGGACGGAGATTTGTCTTCCAACAAGACGATGATCCAAAACATAAAGCAAAATCTACAATGGAATGGTTCAAAAATAAACATATCCAGGTGTTAGAATGGCCAAGTCAAAGTCCAGACCTGAATCCAATCGAGAATCTGTGGAACGAACTGAAAACTGCTGTTCACAAATGCTCTCCATCCAACCTCACTGAGCTCGAGCTGTTTTGCAAGGAGGAATGGGAAAAAATGTCTCTCGATGTGCAAAACTGATAGAGACATACCCCAAGCGACTTACAGCTGTAATCGCAGCAAAAGGTGGCGCTACAAAGTATTAATTCCGCTGAGTGATGTTCCTGCATGGGAACTGTATTCTGCGTCATCCTTAAGAAGTTTTAAGGGGGCTGAATAATTTTGCACGCCCAATTTTTCAGTTTTTGATTTGTTACAAAAGTTTGAAATATCCAATAAATGTCGTTCCACTTCATGATTGTGTCCCACTTGTTGTTGATTCTTCACAGTTTTATATCTTTATGTTTGAAGCCTGAAATGTGGCAAAAGGTCGCAAAGTTCAAGGGGGCCGAATACTTTCGCAAGGCACTGTACCTCTACGTACTCTGCTTTATAAACAAATGGATAGAAACTGCTATTTCCATGACAGATTGACCAGGTAAATCCAGATGAAAGCTATGATCCCTTATTGATGTTACCTGTTATATCCAAATCAATCAGTGTCGATGATGGGGAGGAGACAGGTTAAAGTAGGATTTTTAAGCGTTGAGACATGCTATGTCTATGTGTGCCATGCAAAGGGTGAATGGGCAAGACAAAAGATTTAAGTGCCTTTGAACGGTGTATCCGAACATGCAACATAGAGAAGACCAGCAAGGGGGCCATCATCAGCATTATGAAGACATGCCCTCGCTGTGAGCATTCTAATGAATGGAACAGTCAGCCACATGTTGGCAAGTATCCGGCCAGCAACCTTCACCTGTCAGTGGCAACAGCTTTCACAGACTCATAATTTGTACAAATACGAAAGGTAACCCACTTCATTACTTTCATACATTTAATAACCCAATTATGAAACATAACTTATGTAATCTGACATTATTTGCTGCTTATTTTAGATGCAAAATGGCGCCGATATACATTTTTGTGTGTTATTTCTTACATTATTTAGTCCAGAAAGTTTTTTGCGTTATTACATACAGACAGAAATAACTTTTGGATATCAGAGCGGCAGTAACTCACTAGCATTCCAACCAGAAATACGACTTTCACGAATTGGATTCTTTGTTCATAACCTCCAAGGCAATTGAACTTATCACTAAGGCTGCTCCAAGACGCCAACCGGCGAAGAAGAGGTATTCGGCTGTAAACTTCTAGTTTGACTCAGGAGGCGTGCACACCATCCACGGCTTCCGAGTATATTACCCACTAATGTTCAAGTCCCTGGACAATAAAGCAGATGAGCTCAGGGCGCGAATCTCCTTACAGAGAGACATCAGGGACTGTAACATAATCTGTTTCAAGGAATCATGGCCTTCTCTGGATATACTGTCCCCGTCTATACAGCCATTGGATTCTCAGTACATGCAGATAGGAATAAATAACTCTCTGCGAAAAAGAAAGGGGGAGGTATACGTTTCATGATTAACTGCTCATGGTGTATTTGTATTTATTATGGATCCCCATTAGCTGCTGCCAAGGCAGGTATTCTTCCCAGGGTCCAGCAAAATTACGTCAGTTATAACATTTATATTATATATTATGAAATATATTCACAACAGATTTCACAACACATTAAGTTTGTGCCCTCAGGCCCCTACTCTTCTACAACACAAAATCCAAAGGTACGTGTGTATAGTGTGAATGTTAATTATACCCAATTGGTAGCTACAGTCCTATCCCATCGCTGCAACTCCCATACGGACTCAGGAGAGGCGAAAGTCGAGAGCAACCCCCAAAACAACCCAGCCAAGCCGCACTGCTTCCTGACACAACGCCCACTTACCCCAGAAGCACCAATGCTTCAGAGGAAACACCGTACACCTGGCAACCATTTCAGCGTGCATTGCGCCTAACCCGCCACAGGAGAAGCTAGTGCACAATGGGACAGGAACATCCCAACCAGCCAACGCCTCCCCTAACCCGGACGATGCTGGGCCAATTGTGCGCCACCCCATTGGTCTCCCGATCATGGCCGGCTGCAACAGAGCCTGGACCTCTAGTGGTACAGCTAGCACTGAGATGCAGTGCCTTAGACCACTGCACCACTCGGGAGGAACTTGTCTGTGTTAAATGTTTGTGTTGCTTCACAGTCCTGTTCCATAAGGTGTATTTTTATCTGTTTTTTAAATCAAATTTTACTGCTTGCATGTGTTACTTGATGTGGGATAGAGTTTCATGTAGTCATGGCTCTATGTAGTACTGTGCACCTCACATAGTCTGTTCTGGACTTGAGGACTGTGAAGAGACCTCCGGTGGCGTGTCTTGTGGGGTATGCATGGCTGTCTGAGCTGTGTGCCAGGAGTTCAAACAGACAGCTCGGTGCACTCAACATGTCAATATCTCTCACAAATACAAGTAGTGATGAAGTCATGTCTCTCTTCCACTTTGAGCCAGGAGAGATTGACATGCATATTATTAATGTTACCTCTGTGTGTACATCGAAGGGCCAGCCGAAATACCAGGTTCTGAGCCAATATACATTTTTCTAAGTCCCTCTTTGTGGCACCTGACAACATGCCTGAACAGTAGTCCAGGTGCGACAAAACTAGGGCCTGTAGGACCTGCCTTATTGATAGTGATGTGAAGAAGGCAGAACAGCGCTTTATTATGGACAGACTTCTCCGCTTCTTAGCTACTGTATCAATATGTTTTGACCATAACAGTTTACAATCTAGGGTTACTCCAAGAAGTTTAGTCTCCTCAACTTGCTCAATTTCCATATTATTAATTACAAGATTTAGTTGAGGATTAGTGAAATATTTGTCCTATATCGACATAACCTGAAAAGCCGCTCAGAAAGGAAGAAGCCATTGCTCCAAAACCGCCATACCAAAGCCAGACTACGGTTTGCAATTGCACATGGGGACAAAGATCATACTTTTTGAAGAAATGTCCTCTGGTCTGATGAAACCAAAATAGAACTGTTTGGCTATAATGACCATCATTATATTTGGAGGAAAAAGGGGGAGGCTTGCAAGCCGAAGGACAACATTCCCAACCGTGAAGCACGGGGGTGCTTTGCTGCAGGAGGGACTGGTGCACTTCACAAAATAGATGGCATCATGAGGGTGGATAATTATGTGGATATATTGAAACAACATCTCAAGACATCAGTCAGGAAGTTAAAGGTTGGTCGCAAATGGGTTTTTCCAAATGGACAATGACCCCAAACATACTTCCAAAGTTGTGGCAAAATGGCTTAAGGACAACAAAGTCAAGGTATTGAAGTGGCCATCACAAAGCCCTGACCTCAATCCTAAAGAAAATGTGTGGACAGAACTGAAAAAGCGTGTGCGAGCAAGGAAGCCTACAAACCTGACTCAGTTACACCAGCTCTGTCAGGAGGAATGCACCAAAGTTATTGTGGGAAGTTTGTGAAAGGCTTCCCAAATCATTTGACCCAAAGTTAAACAATATAAAGGCAATGCTACCAAATACTAATTGAGTGTATGTAAACTTCTGACTCACTGGGAATGTGAGTGGGAATGTAAAAGCTTAAATAAATCATTCTCTCTACTATTATTTTGACATTTCACATTCTTAAAATAAAGTGGTCATCCTAACTGACCTAAGACAGGACATTTTTACTAGAATTAATAGTCAGGAATTGTGAAAAACTGAGTTTATATGTACAGTGGGGGGGGGGGGTATTTAGTCAGCCACCAATTGTTCTCCCACTTAAAAAGATGAGAGAGGCCTGTAATTTTAATCATAGGTACACTTCAACTATGACAGACAAAATGAGGAAAAAAATTCCAGAAAATCACATTGTAGGATTTTTAATGAATTTATTTGCAAAATATGGTGGAAAATAAGTATTCATAGGCCCTGTCATAGGCCCTACACTGAAACTACACTGAACTTTGGGCAAACTGGAAACCGCATATCCCGAGGCCACAATTATTGTAGCAAGGGATTTTAACAAAGCAATTCTGAGAAAAACGCTACCAAAGTTCTATCAACACGTCGCCTGTAGTACTCGCGCCTCAAAAACTCTCGACCATAATTACTCTCCCTTCCGGGACGGCTACCAGGCCGTCCCCCGCCCTCCCTTCAGTAAATCAGATCATAACTCCATTCTGCTCTTCCCTTCCTATAGGCAAAAACTCAGACAGGAAGTACCAATACTAAGGCTTATTCAATGCTGCTCTGACCAATTGGAATCCTGCTTCAAGATTGTTTTGATCACACAGACTGGGATATGTTCCAGGTTGCCTCTGAGAATAACATTGACGTATACACTGACACGGTAACCGAGTTCATAGGGAAGTGTATCGGGGGTGTTGTTAGCACTGTGACGACTACCCAAACCGTGGATTCACACAAAACTGAAAGCTCGAACCACCGCATTTAACCACGGCAAGGTGACTAGGAATATGGTTGAATACAAACAGTCTAGTTATGCCCACCATAAGGCAATCAAACAGGCAAAACGTCAGCACAGAGTCAAAGTGGAGTCGCAATTTAGCAGCTCAGACACAAGACGTATGAGGCTGGGACTCCAGACAATCACGGATTACAAGGGGAAAACCAGCCACATCACGGACACCGAAGTCTTGCTCCCGAAGAAGCTAAACATCTTTTTCGCCCACTTTGAGGATAACACAGTGCCATCGACACGAGCTGCTCCCAAGGACTGTGGGCCCTCGTTCTCCGGAGCAGACATAAGACATTTAAGTGTGTTAACCCTCGCAAAGTTGCAGGCCCAGGCATTTTTCCTATTTTGTTGCATGACAACCTGTAATTTAAATTGATTTTTATTTGGATTTCATGTAATGGACATACACAAAATAGTCCACATTTGTGAAGTGAAATTTAAAAAATAACTTAAAAATAAATAACAATTTCACAAAAAAAAGAAATGGGAAAGGGGTGCATGCATATGTATTCCCCCCCTTTGCTATGAGGCCCCTAAATAAGATCTGGTGCAACTAATTACCTTCAGACGTCACGTAATTAGTTATATTGCACACAGGTGGACTTTATTTAAGTCACATGATCTCAGTATATATACACCTGTTCTGAAAGGCCCAGAGTCTGCAGCACCACTAAGCAAGGGGTACCAGCAAGCAATCGGCACCATGAAGACCAAGCAGCTCTCCAAACAGGTCAGGGACAAAGTTGTGGGGCAGTACAGATCAGAGTTGGGTTATAAAAAAATATCAGAAACTTTGAACATCCCACAGAGCACCATTAAATCCGTTATAAAAAAACAGAAATGGCAACACAACAAACCTGCAAAGAGAGGGCCGCCCACCAAAACTCACAGACCAGGCAAGGAGGGCATTAATCAGAGGCAACACAGAGACCAAGGATAACCCTGAAGGAGCTGTAAAGCTCCACAGAGGTGGATGGAGTATCTGTCCATAGGACCACTTTAAGCCATACTCTCCACAGAGCTGGGCTTTATGGAAGAGTGACCAGAAAAAAGGCCATTGTTTAAAGAAAAAATAAGCAAACATGTTTGGTGTTCGCCAAAAGGCATATGGGAGACTCCCCAAACATATGGAAGAAGGTACTCTGGTCAAATGAGACAAAAATGTAGCTTTTTGGCCTTCAAGGGAAACGCTATGTCAGGCGCAAACCCAACACCTCTCCTCACCCCGAGAAACCCATCCCTAAGCATGCTGCTAAAGCAACACTCGAGTGGTTAAGGGGAAACATTTAAATGTCTTTGAATGGCCTAGTCAAATCCCAGAATCTATGGTATGACTTAAAGATTGCTGTACACCAATGGAACCCATCCAACTTGAAGGAGCTGGAGTAGATTTGCCTTGAAGAATGGGCGAAATCCCATTGGCTAGATGTGCCAAGTTTATAGAGACATACCCCAAGCTACTTGCAGCTGTAATTGCTACAAAAGGTGGCTCCACAAAGTATTGACTTTGGTGAGGTGAATAGTTATGCATGCTCAAATTTTCTATTTTTTTGTGTTATTTCTTGTTTGTTTCACAATTTTAAAAAATGCATCTTCAAAGTGGTAGGGATGTCATGTAAATCAAATGATACAACCCCCCCAAAAATGTATTTTAATTCCAGGTTGTAAAGCAACAAAATAGGGAAAATGCCAAGGGGAGTGAATACTTTCGCAAGCCACTGTATACCGAAGAAAGCAAAGGTGTCACACCCTGACCTTAGTATTCTTTGTTTTCTTTGTTATTTTGGTTAGGTCAGGGTGTGACATGGGTGATGTATGTGTTTTTGTTTTGTCTAGGGTTTTGTATGTTTATGGGGGTGTTTCCTATCTAGGTGTTATTGTAAGTCTATGATTGCCTAGATTGGTTCTCAATTAGAGGCAGCTGTCTATCGTTGTTTCTGATTGGGAACCATATTTAGGCAGCCATATTCTTTGGGTATTTTGTGGGTGATTGTTCCTGTTCCTGTCATGTTTTGTCATATATTGTCTTGTCCTTGTGCTTTCCCTTCTGTTCGTTTCCCCCTGCTGGTCTTATTAGGTTCGTTCCCTTTTTCTATCCCTCTCTCTCCCCCTCCCTCTCTCTCTTCTCTCTATCGTTCCGTTCCTGCTCCCAGCTGTTCCTCATTCTCCTAACTCACATTTACTCTTTTCACACCTGTCCCCTATTTTGCCCTCTGATTAGAGCCCCTATTTCTCCCCTTGTTTTCCGCTTCTGTCCTTGTCGGATCCTTGTATGATGTTCGCTGTTCTGTGTCCTGGTCTCGCCCTGTCGTGTTTTGTCTTCTTCAGATGCTGCGTGTGAGCAGGTGTCTTAGTCTGCTACGGTCGGTGCCTTCCCTAAGCAACCTGCAGTCTATGTTCGAGTCTCCAGTCAGTCCTCGCTACTACGAGTGGATTTAAGTTTTTCCTGTTTTGTTTTCTCCTTGTTATATCCAGGATTATTACTTTTGTCTTATACTGGAATAAAGACTCTGTTTTCGTTAAGTCGCTTTTGGGTCCTCATTCACCAGCATAACAGTTCCAGTGTTCACGTTACGGGACTGGTTTGTCTTCGTTCCTTTTGGCGGTTTGTTGTTTTTCTTCTTTGTTTAAGTATTCCAATTAATATATGGATTACCATCATGCTGCATCTTGGTCCTCCTCTCTTTCACCTAAAGACATTTGTTACAAAAGGTCACTGAACAAAATGACTATCGCCCCGTAGCACTCACTTCTGTCATCATGAAGTGCTTTGAGAGGCTAGTTAAGGATCATATCACCTCCACCTTACCTGACACCCTAGACCCACTGCAATTTGCATACCGCCCCAATAGATCCACGGACAATGCAATCGCCATCGCACTGCACTCTGCCCTATACCATCTGGACAAGAGGAATACCTTTGTAAGAATGCTATTCATTGACATACAACCCCATAGATAGGGCGCAAGCACAAGGAGACTTGAACGATGATGTGATGAAATCGAAAATGACAGACGGACTTGATACTGATGTCTCTGAATGGAGAGAGATCTGGCACTCTGCATACAAATTTTACTAGACAACTTTTAATTGTATTGTCTAATTGTATTATTGAATTGAATGTTATCAGTTAATATGGGGAGGTAGAAACCCTGTGTATTCTGCACCAGGACCACGGAACTCCTGTTGAATACGGGACACCATTACATTTACATTTACATTTAAGTCATTTAGCAGACGCTCTTATCCAGAGCGACTTACAAATTGGTGCATTCACCTTATGACATCCAGTGGAACAACCACTTTACAATAGTGCATCTAAATATTTTAAGGGGGGAGGGGGGTGAGAAGGATTACTTTATCCTATCCTAGGTATTCCTTAAAGAGGTGGGGTTTCAGGTGTCTCCGGAAGGTGGTGATTGACTCCGCTGTCCTGGCGTCATGAGGGAGTTTGTTCCACCATTGGGGAGCCAGAGCAGCGAACAGTTTTGACTGAGCTGAGCGGGAACTGTACTTCCTCAGTGGTAGGGAGGCGAGCAGGCCAGAGGTGGATGAACGCAGTGCCCTTATTTGGGTGTAGGGCCTGATCAGAGCCTGGAGGTACTGAGGTGCCGTTCCCCTCACAGCTCCGTAGGCAAGCACCATGGTCTTGTAGCGGATGCGAGCTTCAACTGGAAGCCAGTGGAGAGAGCGGAGGAGCGGGGTGACGTGAGAGAACTTGGGAAGGTTGAACACTAGTCGGGCTGCGGCGTTCTGGATGAGTTGTAGGGGTTTAATGGCACAGGCAGGGAGCCCAGCCAACAGCGAGTTGCAGTAATCCAGACGGGAGATGACAAGTGCCTGGATTAGGACCTGCGCCGCTTCCTGTGTGAGGCAGGGTCGTACTCTGCGGATGTTGTAGAGCATGAACCTACAGGAACGGGCCACCGCCTTGATGTTAGTTGAGAACGACAGTTTGTTGTCAGGATCACGCCAAGGTTCTTAGCGCTCTGGGAGGAGGACACAATGGAGTTGTCAACCGTGATGGCGAGATCATGGAACGGGCAGTCCTTCCCGGGAGGAAGAGCAGCTCCGTCTTGCCGAAGTTCAGCATGAGGTGGTGATCCGTCATCCACACTGATATGTCTGCCAGACATGCAGAGATGCGATTCGCCACCTGGTCATCAGAAGGGGGAAAGGAGAAGATTAATTGTGTGTCGTCTGCATAGCAATGATAGGAGAGACCATGTGAGGTTATGACAGAGCCAAGTGACTTGGTGTATAGCGAGAATAGGAGAGGGCCTAGAACAGAGCCCTGGGGGACACCAGTGGTGAGAGCGCGTGGTGAGGAGACAGATTCTCGCCACGCCACCTGGTAGGAGCGACCTGTCAGGTAGGACGCAATCCAAGCGTGGGCCGCGCCGGAGATGCCCAACTCGGAGAGGGTGGAGAGGAGGATCTGATGGTTCACAGTATCGAAGGCAGCCGATAGGTCTAGAAGGATGAGAGCAGAGGAGAGAGAGTTAGCTTTAGCGGTGCGGAGCGCCTCCGTGATACAGAGAAGAGCAGTCTCAGTTGAATGACTAGTCTTGAAACCTGACTGATTTGGATCAAGAAGGTCATTCTGAGAGAGATAGCGGGAGAGCTGACCAAGGACGGCACGTTCAAGAGTTTTGGAGAGAAAAGAAAGAAGGGATACTGGTCTGTAGTTGTTGACATCGGAGGGATCGAGTGTAGGTTTTTTCAGAAGGGGTGCAACTCTCGCTCTCTTGAAGACGGAAGGGACGTAGCCAGCGGTCAGGGATAAGTTGATGAGCGAGGTGAGGTAAGGGAGAAGGTCTCCGGAAATGGTCTGGAGAAGAGAGGAGGGGATAGGGTCGAGCGGGCAGGTTGTTGGGCGGCCGGCCGTCACAAGACGCGAGATTTCAACACCACGCAGGAAGGTATTACCACTCTGATATGTTTACCAAGAGAGCCCCATTACCACCAGACAAAATGCCAATATGCACAGTATCTGATGAAAGGTGCACATTGTTATATTAGCAGAACACTGATTCTATGGTTTTATGTAAAGGGTTGTTTATTCTACATGGAATTGTTACAACATTTGCAAGTTATCAAAACACTTAGTTTAGAATATCTACATAAATTCAGCAATTGCAGTCTTCTCATATTACTCTGTAGGCTACTGACCTATTCAAAACTTCCTCCGGCATCTTACCATACATGTGCCTATAGTTATTGAACTCAACCTGCAGAATTTTTTTTTAGTTGGGACTGAGTTGGGGGAAACAGCCTCAAGGTTCTGACAGATGGGTGTGTCTTGGTCGTGGCAGGGACACACCCAAGAAACATCCACATCAAACTGCACACCCAAGCCAACTCACGTTTGGTTTCTGTCACGAACCCCAGCATTTCTTGAGGAGCACGCCCAAAAACGAGGCTAAATCAGCAGGTGCAGTTCTCCTTTAACCCATTTGACCTCTTTACCACTCCTGTTGTAAATAACTCCTAGCATCCCGTAGCTTCCCCAGGCTTCAAAGCCATTAAATCGGTCACTGCTTTTGGACATTTTTTTAATTTTTTTAATACAGTTGAGGTTCACTTAATCAGTCCCTCTTCTTTCTCTCTCTCCCTCCCTTCCCCTCTCTCTCTGTATTTCTTTCGCTTGCTGCTGTGGCCCTGTATTGACAGGACACTGGGGAAGGAAGGTGTGTGTGGGAGTGAAGTCCCTCCGTGGTTTCCTTCCTCTCCGGCAACTGAGTTAGGAAGGACACCTGCATGTAGTGACTGGGTGTATTGATACACCATCCAAAGTATAATTAATAACTTCACCATGTTCAAAGGGATATTCATTGTCTGCTTTTTTTTTACCCATCTAACAATAGGTGCCCTTCCTTGCGAGTCATTGGAAAAGCTCCCTGGTCTTTGTGGTTGAAAGGACCATACAGGGACCTTACAGATAATTGTATACGTGTGGGGTACAGAGATTAGGTCTTTCAAAAATCATGTTAAACACTATTGCACACAGAGTGAGTCCATGCAATTTATGTCACTCGGCTCCCGAGTGGCGCAGTCTAAGGTACTGCATCTCAGTGCTAAAGGCGTCACTACAGACACCCTGGTTCAAATCCAGGCTGATTTTAAAAACCTTTTTATTTATGTTTTACTTTAGATTATTTAGTAAATATTTTCTTAAACTGTATTGTTGGTTAAGGGCTTGTAAGTAAACATTTCACGGTAAGGTCTACTTGTATTCAGCGCATGTGATAAATACAAATTGATTAGATTTTTATTGAACGCTATTGAAAACAAGGGTGTCACTAGTTTTGACCCCTACTTTTTGAGAAAATAGATTATTACTTGTTAAACCAAATCTCTTTCTCTGAGCAATTGCAATAGTATAATATAATTTCCCAATTTTGGGGGGGCATACAATACCCACTGGGCAAAAACAGGTTGGAATCAATGTTTTTAATTTCTACAACAACACAAAATGTGATGACGTTGAATCAATGTGGAAAACTGATTGGATTTGCAAAAAGTCATTGACGTAAGGGAATTTAGTATTTTCACCCATCTTTTAACCTAAATTCAATGACACGATTAATTATTTTGTTGATTTCATGTTAAATTCACCTTATTTGATAAATAAAAACTAGACATTGAACTGACTCTCTGTGCCCTGGGGGTATAGCTAATTATTTGAGTTACTTATTTTATATAGTCATTTTTGCTCACCTTTATCAAGGGTTGCAATCATTTTGGACCCCACACTTACAGCACGTCTGACAGGAATCACATAACACAAGTATTTATGAGCTATTACATGGTAGGTCTACACTAATAAATTAGGCTACACTACCAAGATTTAAAATGTAATGACAGTGGTCAAATTGTTTAGCGTGGCTAGCATGCTCTAAATGACATGTTTAAGTCAAATCAGCTTGTCTACTTTTAAAAGTGGTACATGCATGTAACACTAATGTAGCTGATGCTGTTTTTACACAATGTCATAAAGTTTTGTAAGTTGAAAATGTCTTCCCCCTCAGCACTGGCACTAATTCCTGTTCTCTCCCCACTCAGCTCTCTTCTCTCCTGGCTGGCAGGTGCTCAGTGGTGGCCTGGCAGGCCCGGTTCAGCGAGGCAGGGATGTCAGATCAAATTTGTCTTCATTTGGGAGGATGCATCTTTAATAAAGCCCAGCATGGACCAACAGGAGGCTGCTACCGCAGCCCGCTAATGCGTGACACCATAAATTCCCTTTAGAATGGAAAGAAGCATCCCATGTGGAGGTAGAGGCGTATTACAGAGAGGGGCTGGCTGGGGGTGACACCCATCATGGACTAGAACAGACACAACAACACCCAGCTAGAGAGAAGGCCAAAGTCAGAGGAGCTGCTACAGCCAGGGGCATCATGACCATTGAAAATGAGGGGGGGGGGGTTGATTCCACCTAACTCAGTGTGTGTGCCTGCAATTCATGAACATCATTTCCATCTCAGTGGCTGGGGGTGCTTGCCAGGGGCTTGTGAAACAAAAGAGCAGAGCGGTGAATGTACACAGAACAGAAACATAAACGCAACATGCAACAATTTTTCAAAGATTTTACTGGGTTACAGTTCATATAAGGAAATCAGTCCATTTAAATACATTCATTAGGCCCTATTCTATGGATTTCACATGACTGGGAATACAGATTTGCATCTGTTGGTAACATAAATGTTAAAAAGAGGTAGGGGCATGGATCAGAAAACCAGTCAGTATCTGGTGACTCTCTCCTTCGCATAGAGTTGATCAGGCTGTTTGTGGCCTTCAATGGCTATGCAAAGTTTCTGGATATTGGTGGGAACTGGAATACTCTGTTGTACACGTCAACCTAGAGCATCCCAAACATGCTCAATGGGTAACATGTTTGGTGAGTATGCAGGCCATGGAAAAACTGGGACATTTTCAGTTTCCAGGATTGTGTGCAGATCCTTGTGACATGGGGCCGTGCATTATCATGCTGAAACATGAGGTGATGTTGTCACAGTATCTCTGTGCAATCAAATTGCCATTAATAAAATGCAATCGTGTTAGTTGTTTGTAATTTATGCCTGCCCATACCATAACCCCACTGCGCTCTGTTCAATACGTTGACATCAGCAAACTGCTCCCTCACACGATGCCATATGCCCGGTACAGTTGAAACCAGGATTCATCTCCAGTGTGCCAGTGCTCATCGAAGGTGAGTATTTGCCCACTGAAGTCGGTTATGATGCCAAACTGCAGTCAGGTCAAGACCCTGTTGAGGACGATGAGCTGCCCTGAGATGGTTTCTGACAGTTTGTGCAGAATTATTTTGGCTGTGCACACCCAGTTTCATTAGCTGTCCACACGGCTGGTCTCAGATAATCCCGCAGGTAAGGAAGCCGGATGTGGAGGTCCTGGGCTGGCGTGGTTACACGAGGCCGGTTGGGCAGACTGCCAAATTCTCTCAAATTACACAGAGAGTTATGGTAGAGAAATGAACATTGAATTATCTGGCAACAGCTCTGGTGGACATTCCTGCAGTCAGCATGGCAATTGCATGCTCCCTCAAAACTTGTGACATCTGTGGCATTATGTTGTGTGACAAAACTGCACATTTTAGAAGTGGCCTTTTGTTGTCCTCTGCACAAGGTGCACCTGTGTAATGATCATGCTGTTTAATCAGCTTCGTGAGATGCCACAACTGTCAGGTGGATGAATTATCTTGGCAAAGAAAAAATGCTCACTAACAGGGATGTACCAAATTTGTGGACAAAATGTAAGGAAATTTCAGGGAACTTTTATTTCAGCTCATGAAACATGGGACCAACACTTTACATGTTAGGTTTATATTTTTGTTCAGTATAATTAGGGACTCTGACCATCTGTTAACAACTTCAATTTTTCGACATTGGGAGAGAGCACTGGCATGTGAAATGTGGCTTGACAAACATGAGTGTGAGCAGGGCTCTGTGTGTGTGTGTGTGTGTGTGTGTGTGTGTGTGTGTGTGTGTGTGTGTGTGTGTGTGTGTGTGTGTGTGTGTGTGTGTGTGTGTGTGTGTGTGTGTGTGTGTGTGTGTGTGTGTGTGGTGTGTGTATATATATATATCTTACTGGAAGTACAGTATATGTTCTGTTGAGGAGTGAGTAGACAAGGGGGATTGTATTAGTAGAATGTGGAGACAAAGAGAGATGGAAATCTGTAGGGAACATATTGGGAAGGAGGATGGCAACAGGAGAGGCAAAAGAAGAAGGAGAATGTCTCACTGTCACTCTCCCTTCACCTAGTGTATCTGTAACAAGGCTTCTAGTCTGTGACAGGAACAGTCCTGCTTTCTCTGAATGTGAATTGGATTCTGTCAACAGGCTGGTGTGTGGTAATAAAAAACCCAGAGACAGCTTTCTCTTTGTCTGATAGACTCCTGCCTTGCTGGCCTGGCCTCAACAACATAAATCAAGCAGGTGTGATGAGGGACTTGTTGGAGCTGTTTGGAGACCTGTTTTAACAAGCACAAAAGGGGCACTGTCTGTGTGATTGAGTCAGAACACTCCCTCTCCTCATCAGTCTCACTTCTCTCCGCCCCCTGCCCCCGTTCAACTCCTCACATTGTCTCCCACGTAATTACACCTGCTCCTCCAAGTATGCCCAGGGGTGCGTAGCATACCCTTATTATTAAAAATATGCAGAGTGCTGTTCCTCGCAGAAAGTCATTGAGTGGCGTGAGTGAGGGCTGAGATGGTCGCCGTGGAAACGTGAGATAGTGTAGCGTGGAGTGTGTATTGTGCAGCATGCACCTGTATCTCCTCCCAGGACAGAACACTCCCCAGTTGGGAGGAGAAGGTGGGGCTACTGTACGTCCGCTGGCATTCATCCACTGGTGCCTGCGCTAGGCTCCTCGCCAGTCTCCACATACGCGCACGCACACACAGGGCTCTCTGCTATTAAAAAGACCCCATCCCAGCTGATTTTGGCAGGGTTGATTTAGCAGACCCCAAAACCAACAAAGGAACAAGTGAAATCCTCATCAAATGAGAGGTCAGACTACAATATTTTGGGTAACATATAACTGAAATATGTTGACATAATATTATTCCATTAACAAAATACAGTGCCTTCAGAAAGTATTCACACCCCTTGACTTTTTCAAAATTTTGTTGTGTTACAAGGTAGGATTAAAATGGATTTAATTGTAATTTTGTTGTCAACAATCCACACAAAATATCCTGTAATGTCAATTTGGAAGAAAAATTCTAACATGTCAAAATAATATGAAAAGTAAAACACAATTACATCTTGAAGACATGCAGTTGAAGTCGAAAGTTTACATACACCTTAGCCAAATACATTTCAAAATTCCTGACATTTAATCCTACTAAACATTCCCTGTCTTGGGTCAGTTAGGATCACCACTTTATTTTAAGAATGTGAAATGTCAGAATAATAGTAGAGATTTATTTCAGCTTTGATTTCTTTCATCACATTCCCAGTGGGTCAGAAGTTCCCATACACTCAATTAACATTTAGTAGCATTGCCTTTAAATTGTTCAACTTGGGTCAAACGTTTCGGGTAGTCTTCCACCAGCTTCCCACAATAAGTTGGGTGAATTTTGGCCCATTCCACCTGACAGAGCTGGTGTAACCGAGTCAGGTTCGTAGGCCTCCTTACTCGCACACACTTTTTCAGTTCTGCTCTTCTGACTGATGTTTGAGATGTTGCTTCAACATATCCACAATTTTCCTTCCTCATGAGGCCATCTCTTTTGAGTAGTGCACTAGTCCCTCCTGCAGCAAAGCACCCCCACAACATGATGCTGCCACCCCCGTGCTTCACGGTTGGGATGGTGTTCTTCGGCTTGCAAGCCTATCCCTTTTTCCTCCAAACATAACGATAAGTCATCATGGCCAAACAGTTCTATTTTTGTTTCATCAGACCAGGAGGATATTTCTCCAAAAAGTACCATCTTTGTCCCCCCTGTGCAGTTGCAAACCGTAGTCTGGCTTTTTTAAGGCGGTTTTGGAGCAGTGGCTTCTTCCTCGCTGAGCGGCCTTTCAGGTTATGTCAATTTTACTGTGCATATAGATACTTTTGTACCCGTTTCCTCCAGCATCTTCACAAGGTCCTTTGCTGTTGTTCTGGGATTGATTTGCACTTTTCGCACCAAAGTACATTCATCTCTAGGAGACAGAACGCGTCTCCTTCCTGAGCGGTATGGCGGCTGCGTGGTCCTATGGCGTTTACACTTGTTCATTTGTACAAACAATAGTGCGCGTGGTGCCTTCACACATTTGGAAATTGCTCCCAAGGACGAACCAGACTTGTGGAGGTCTACAATTAATTTTTCCAAATGTGGCTGATTTCTTTTGATTTTCCCATGATGTCAAGCAAAGAGGCACTGAGTTTGAAGGTAGGCCTTGACATACATCCACAGGTACACCTCCAATTGACTCAAATGATGTCAATTAGCCTAACAGAAGCTTCTAAAGCCATTAAATAATTTTCTAGAATTTTACAAGCTGTTTAAAGGCACACTCACCTTAGTGTATGTAAACTTCTGACCCACTGGAATTGTGATACAGTGAATTATAAGTGAAATAATCTGTCTGTAAACAATTGTTGGAAAAATTACTTGTGTCATGCACAAGGTAGACGTAAAACTAGTTTTAATGACTCAAATCAAAGCACGACTAGGATTTATACATAAATGCCTGGACTATTTTAATTTCGGTGAATCTCTTATACAATGGGTTAAATTATGTATAGCAACACCAGGTGTAAAAGTATTTTGCTGTCAAGAGTAAAACAAGGCTGTCCGTTGTCTCCTTATATATTTATTATGGCCATCAAAATGCTAGTTATTAAAACTGGATCCAGAAATCCAGGAATTAAAAACAAAAAAGTGTCAGTGTATGCCGATGACTCAAGTTGATTTTGATCTCATTGAGATCTAGATCACTTTTCTAGCATCTCTGGACTAAAACCAAATTATGGTAATTGTACCATATTACGTGTTGGATCATTAAAAGATCATGTTTACACTCCCTTGTGGTTTACCAATAAAATGGTCTAATGGCAAAGTAGACATAGCTGGTATTCATATCTCTAAAAATATAAATTATTTTATCAACTTTGATGTAATGTCTTTAAAACAACTCAAAATGAGGCTCAATAGTGTGTGTAGCCTCCATGTGCCTGTATGACCTCCCTACAACGCCTGGGCATGCTCCTGATGAGGTGGCGGATGGTCTCCTGAGGGATCTCCTCCCAGACCTGGACTAAAGCATCCTCCAACTCCTGGACAGTCTGTTGGTGGATGGAGCGAGACATGATGTCCCAGATGTGCTCAATTGGATTCAGGTCTGGGGAACGGGCGGGCCAGTCCATAGCATCAATGCCTTCCTCTTGCAGGAACTGCTGACACACTCCAGCCACATGAGGTCTAGCATTGTCTTGCATTAGGAGGAACCCAGGGCCAACCGCACCAGCATATGGCCTCACAAGGGGTCTGAGGATCTCATCTCGGTACCTAATGGCAGTGAGGCTACTTCTGGCGAGCACATGGAGGGCTGTGCGGCCCCCCAAAGAAATGCCACCCCACACCATGACTGACCCACCGCCAAACCAGTCATGCTGGAGGATGTTGCAGGCAGCAGAACGTTCTCCACGGCATCTCCAGACTCTGTCACACTGTCACATGTGCTCAGTGTGAACCTGCTTTCATCTGTTAAGAGCACAGGGCGCCAGTGGCGAATTTGCCAATCTTGGTGTTCTCTGGCAAATGCCAAACATCCTGCATGGTGTTGGGCTGTAAGCACAACCCCCACCTGTTGACGTCGGGCCCTCATACCACCCTCATGGAGTCTGTTTCTGACCGTTTGAGCAGACACATGCACATTTGTGGCCTGCTGGAGGTCATTTTGCAGGACTCTGGCAGTGCTCCTCCTTGCAAAAGGCGGAGGTAGTAGTCCTGCTGCTGGGTTGTTGCCCTCCTACGGCCTCCTCCACATCTCCTGATGTACTGGCCTGTCTCCTGGTCGCGCCTCCATGCTCTGGACACTACGCTGACAGACACAGCAAACCTTCTTGCCACAGCTCGCATTGATGTGCAATTCTGGATGAGCTGCACTACCTGAGCCACTTGTGTAGGTTGTAGACTCTATCTCATGATACCACTAGAGTGAAAGCACTGCCAGCATTCAAAAGTGACCAAAACATCAGCCAGGAAGCATAGGAACTGAGAAGTGGTCTGTGGTCACCACCTGCAGAACCACTCCTTTATTGGGGGTGTCTTGCTAATTGCCTATAATTTTCACCTGTTGTCTATTCCATTTGCACAACAGCATGTGAAATTGATTGTCAATCAGTGTTGCTTCCTAAGTGGACAGTTTGATTTCTCAGAAGTGTGATTGACTTGGAGTTTCATTGTGTTTAAGTGTTCCCTTTATTTTTTTGAGCAATATATAGAGAGAGAGAGAGAGAGAGAGAGAGAGAGAGAGAGAGAGAGAGAGAGAGAGAGAGAGAGAGAGAGAGAGAGAGAGAGAGAGAGAGAGAGAGAGAGAGAGAGAACAAATATATTTTGTTGCGAAGGGAGATGTTGCTTCTGGTCACAGATTCAGGAATGTCAAAAACAATCACAACATTAATTTAAAATTAACCCTACAAATAACATTGTTTGGTGATTTGGAAAGCCATAGTCAATCAATCAATTATATAATAAGTTGTCAAGGTTGTCATCTTCAGCTCGAAATTGGTGGATAACATGCGATTACGAAGATAAAAAATTAATGTAAAACATCACAGCATAGTTGAAATATGGCACGATGGTGGTTTACGGTGATAGGTGAAATGCAGGGCCTGTCCTTGTCGTTCTGACGCCCTTGGCGAAACCAAAAAAGTAAGCAAAATGACGTTGAAAAGATGTAAAACAATATACGTATTTTCCAGACGTTGAAGTTTGTATTCAGAACTTAAATTGAACCAATGTAAAAATGTATTTTCCATCTGTTTAAAATATATTTTACAGGATGTTGAAAAGGAGTCTTTTCCGGACGTTGAAAAATACATATTCTACAGACATTGAAATCAGGTTCATTTTCAGATCTGAATGAAAGTTGTAAATAGGCTACTTTTTTCCCATATGTTGAAAATATGTATTTTTCAGATGTTGATCTTATCTATTTTATGGATGCTGAAATCAGGCAAATTTGGGGTTCTGAATAAAAGTTGAAAATAAGTCATTTATAGACGTCTATGTTTGGGCCAAATCACGGCTGATCCAGACGGACCAAAAACCAATGTCTGTGGATGTGGAAATTAAGTCTGGGCTGCACCAAAACAAGCTGTTGGGCCGTACTTACTGAGGTGTCACCGACAGCATTGCCTGAAATTCAATTTTATGAATGCCCATCCATGTTGTAGGCGCACCGTTTGTAAAACATGCTGTTGCATTGGCTTTATTGGTCCTGATTCATGTTACTAATCAATGTCTATTTAAGTTCTGAATATCAGCTACCCAACTTTCAAGCAATATTCGTGAGCCTATTTGCAATGTCTTTACACAGCGGGAAATGCAGGGGTATTTTCTTTTTTTGCGATCAGCTTGTCAAAAATTGATGGACACAAACTTGAAACCACTGATCATGACAATGGGGTGAAACTCCTGGACAACAGTTGTGATTGTCTGTTCCATATGGTCCATTTGACTTTGATCTGTCCCGTTGTTAGGATATGTCGTTTGTTAACGTGACAGCACATTTCTTTATTTGATTGAGCGCCATTTAGGTTAGGCTATTTGATCAGAGAAACCCGCATAATGTAAAAAAAAAAAAAAAAGGGTGCGTCTCATTGCATTGTCATACATTTTATCTCCAGCCTGCAGGCTTCAGTAAAGGTCACAATCTTTCTACCATATCCTATATCTGCTACATGATTTATGTTAGATTATTTTTTTGACACAATGTTGGTGGAACGCCGCAGCGATGCGTCTCTACAACAGCACCCTGGAGAGGCGCGCTGGGAATGGACAAAAATACTTTGCGCCCCTGCCTTTTAATAAAGTGGGCACTGCTTGTCACAGAGCGGCATCACCTAAAAATCCCACATGCAACTGGTTAAGAGAAATTGTCCGTTTTTTTGGCAGGTTGTGTGTGTTTTTGGAGATGCGTCTTGGGTCAGTTTACCTCAAATTCCGCCCTTGTCAATCTACCGCCATAGACGGCGTTCTAATCCTGCCTAATGAGCAGGCCGGCCATGGTGGGATGGTCTGAGAGGAGTTGAGGAGTGGGATTAAGGAGCTCATGATCGGTAATGGTATTACTGAAAACACAACATACATTGTATACCAGAGTAACATCTAATGTATGCAGTGGCGACCCGTCATTGTTTTGAGCCCTACTTTTCACATCAGTTTGCAAACAATGTAACATATCATTGAGTTAATAAAGCTGCATACAAACATGGTATATTTTTTGTTTTCTTGAGTAAGGCATGTGTTTCAGCCTAGCTCGGTGCTTTCTGTGGTGATGGGGGCCAGCCAGCAGAAAATACTGACTTTAAATAAATCACAGACCGTGTCACCAGCAAAGCACCCCCACACTTCACGGTGGGAACTACACATGCAGAGATCATCCGTTCACCTACTCTGAGTCTCACAAAGACACGGCAGTTGGAACCAAAAATCTCAAATTTGGATTCATCAGACCAAAGGACAGATTTCCACCGGTCTAATGTCCATTCCTTGCATTTCTTGGCTTAAGCAAGTCTCTTTTTATTATTGGTGTCCTTTAGTAGTGGTTTCTTTGCAGCAATTCGACCATGAAGGCCTGATTCACGCAGTTTCCTCTGAACTGTTGATGTTGAGATTTGTCTGTTACTTGAACTCTGTGAAGCATTTATTTGGGCTTCAATCTGAGGCCCAGTTAACTAATGACCTTCCGTTCCTATGGCGGTCCTCATGAGAGCCAATTATCATAGCGCTAGCTGGTTTTTGCGACTGCACTTGAAGAAACTTTCTTGAAATTTTCCATATTGAGACTGACCTTCATGTCTTAAAGTATTGATGGACTGTCATTTCTCTTTGTTATTTGTGCTGTTCTTGCCATAAAATGGACTTGGTCTGAAACCAAATAGGGCACTCTTCTGTATCCCTCCCTACCTTGTCACAACACAACTGATTGGCTCAAACAAATTAAGGAATGAAATTCCACAAATGAACATTTAACAAGGCACACCTGTTAATTGAAATGCATTCCAGGTGACTACCTCATAAAGCTGGTTGAGAGAATGCCAAGAGTATGCAAAGCAGTCAAGGCAAAGGGTGCCTACTTTGAAGAATCTCAAATTTAAGCATGAAGGGATTTCAATTCATCTGTGACCAAGAAAGTAGTTTTAAATTAATTCTATAAAATTATTTATTATTTAGTTCTAAATCCATCTGAAAATACCAGAGATGAAACTAGTATTGTTGCATCTGCCCGGTTTCTCCCTTTAAATAAACATTTTAAAAAGTAATTTATTCCCCCCCTCAACAAATTAATATTTTATTGGGGAGGAGGGGGCTCTTGCACTATAGGACACGGGACGACGTTCACAGAGCACCGTGTACCAAAATGCCAGTCAGTCACCCAAATAGGGGAATTGACATCCAAGAGGTTAATGGTACTTGAACATGAAATAGGTTTTAATCATTGTTCTGTCATTAATCATTGTTCTGTCATTCACCAATTTAACTGGCATCTGTAGCTTAAACAATAAGTACAGTACCAGTCAAAAGTTGACACCTACTCATTACAGGGTTTTATTTTTTACATTGTAGAATGAAAACAAACTATGAACTAACACATGGAATCACAGTAACCAAAATTGTGTTAAGCAAGTCAAAATACATTTTATATTTGTAGAAAACAGTAAAAATATAGAAAGTCTGGAATGAGTAGGTGTCCACACTTTTGACTTAGATATCAAATCACACACACAAATTGCGCTCAAAACGGTGTCCACAAACTGTTCGGTCCTACATAAGCTGTCCCAACACCTTACCACTGCTACACCTGGCTCTTTGTGGCGCCTTGTCTAGCAGCGAAACTGTTCATTCAGTCTCATTTACTAGATTATAAAAAAACATATCTAACTAATGTGATTTCTACTGACAATTGAGATGTACAAACTATGCCATAAGGGGACGACAAGCGGATAAGAGGCAATCCGTAATTTCGATGAAAACATTTACGAGCGAGCTAGGACGGACGTAGAGCCGTATAACCATTTGTTCAGCACTTTTGAAATGTATAGCAACAGAATTCATAACATGGGCCTTTCTTAGTGTTCTCCTTGCACACCAAGTCAGAACCGTAGGATAAATAAAAGGGGGCATATAAGCACTTGAGATATCCTTAGACAGTAGAGGCAGCCAGTGACCTCCATACCAGGGCACCAGACAGGAAGATAGTGCTGCAAATCACTTTCCCATCCCATTTCAAAGAGGCAGTGCTACAAATAATTTGCCATCCCATTTCAAAAGGGGCACTGAGAAATACTGTCTTCACTAATAAATCAAATATAGATCTCCAGCCATTCAAAACCTTGGGGTAAGTTAGAAATGTCCTTGTTTTGAAAGAAAAACTATTTGTCCATTAAAATAACATCAAATTGATCAGAAATACAGTGTATACATTGTTAATGTTGTAAATGACTACTGTAGCTGGAAACAGTTGATTTAATGGAATATGTACATAAATGGGCCTCTGTACACCTATCAGCAACCATCACTCCTGTGTTCCAATGGCACGTTGTGTTAACGAATCCAAGTTCATCATTTTAAAAAGGCTAATTGATCATTAGAAAACCCTTTTGCAATTATGCTTGCACAGCTAAAAAGTGTTGTTCTGATTAAAGAAGCAATAAAAACTGGCCTGCTTTAGCCTCTTAAGGATCTGCTCCTTTTTTTTCAATTTTCACCTAAAAAGACACCCAAATCTAACTTCCTGAAGCAAGGATAAGCATATTCTTGGTACCATTTGAAAATTAAACACTTAAGTTTGTGGACATATGAAAGGAAGGTAGAAGAATATAAAAGAGATCTGGTATAAGATAATACAAAAAAAAACAACTGCCGTTGTTTTGTCTTTTTTTGTACAATCATCTTTGAAATGCAAGAGAAAGGACAATGTATTTTCCACCACAGGAGCCATTTAGATTTTGGCCACTAGATGGCAGCAGTGTATGTGCAAAGCTTTAGACTGATCCAATGAACCATTGCATTTCTGTTACAAGTGATGCATAAAGACTGCCCAAATGTGCCTAATTTGTTTATTAATAACTTTTCATGTTCAAAACTGTGCATTCTCCTCAAACATTAGCATGGAATTATTTCACTGTAATAGCTACTGTAAATTGGACATTGCAGTTATTTGAACAAGAATTTAAGCTTTCTGCCAATATCAGATATGTCTATGTCCTGGGAAATTCTCTTGTTACTTATAACCTCACGCGAATTGCATTAGCCTACGTTAGCTTAACTGTCCCAAAGAAGTTAGACTAGCTGAGTATCTGGAGCATCAGCATGTGGGTTCGATTACAGGCTCAAAAGGGCCAGAAACAAAATACATTTCTTCTGAAACGCAGTCTATTGTTGTTCTGAGAAATGATGGCTATTCCATGCGAGAAATTGCCAAGAAACTGAAGATCTCATACAACACCGTGTACTACTCCCTTCACAGAACAGCGCAAACGGTCTCTACCCAGAATAGAAAGAGGAGTGGGAGGCACCGGTGCACAACTGAGCAAGAGGACAAATACATTAGTGTGTAGTTTGAGAAACAGACACCTCAAGTCCTCAACTGACAGCTTCATTAAATAGTACCAGCAAAACACCAGTCTCAACGTCGACAGCGAAGAGGCGACTCCGGGATGCTGGCCTTCTAGGCAGAGTTGCAAAGAAAAAGCAATATCTCAGACTGGCCAATAAAAAGAAAAGATTGAGATGGGCAAAAGAACATAGACACGGGACAGACGAACTCACCTCAGAAGGCCAGCATCCCGGAGTCATCGCTTTACTGTTGACATTGACTGGTGTTGTCCGGGTACTATTTAATAAATCTGCTAGTTTTCAGCTGTGCTAACAATTGCAAAAGGGGTTTCTAATGATCAATTAGCCTTTTAAAGTAATAAACTTTGATTAGCTGACACAACATGCCATTGGAACACAAGAGTGATGGTTTTGCTGATAATGGGCCTCTGTACGTCTATGTAGATATTGCATTTTTTTTTCTCTCAGTCTGCCGTTTCCAGCTACAATAGTCATTTACAACATTAACAATGTCTACACTGTGCTTCTGATCAATTTGATGTTATTTTAAACGGACAAAAAAAAAGTGACACCAAACTTTTGAACGGTAGTGTGTGTCTATCTCTCAACGGTGGTTGGCTGGAAACTAATTAAGATGACAAAACAATGATTTCCTGAAATGGATAGCTAGCCTCTACTCCTGATACATTATTGGCTTATTTAAAAGGCATGTCAGGGTAGCCTAGTGGTTAGAGTGTTGGACTAGTAACTGGAAGGTTGCAAGTTCAAATCGCCGAGCTGACAAGGTACAAATCTGTCGTTCTGCCCCTGAACAGGCAGTTAACCCACTGTTCCAAGGCCGTCATTGAAAATAATCTGTTCTTAACTGACTTGCCTGGTTAAATAAAAAAAGCAAACAATGCCTTGGGAAGATTGATTGCAGACATAAGAAATATGTGATAGGCCTACATATTTCAAACTCACAAGTCAATCCGGGGTTAAAATGAATCTACTGTGTAATGGTGCATTATTCTTGTTTTACCCTGCAAACAGACTGTCTTTATATTGAGAGTACCCTGCAAACAGACTGTCTTTATATTGAGAGTGAGGGACAAAGAAACATGGTTAACACCCACACACTGCATTCATTTGGACAATCTCTATGATCACAAACCTGGGAAATAAAAAAATTATGTTTACACAAGAGCCACTTTAACATTCAAACACATTGCCCGAAAAGCACATACCACCAGTGACTGAATGAGGGATGTCTGGGCATTGTTATGGTAAGAGGATTTGTTCAGTAGCTCGGGGCTATGCAAAGGTAGTAGTTAGTTGTGCACAGAGAATTAGTGCGTTTCCGTTTGTGCTCGTTAGCTCACACTACCTCCCGGGTGGTCTTCAATGTGCATGGTGAGGTAATGGCCAGGTGTTTTACTCAAAACGTTCACCAACTCTGCAGTTACTTCATAATCCAGATTATGAACACTTGTCCTGTAAAATAATGTTCCACATTTGATATTTACTCGTACGTACTTGACAACCAGAAAAAAAAAGAAGAGCACAGCATTTAGTTAGCAGGAAAGTAAACAATGCTTGAAAAATAAGATACTTTAAAAAATGCCACACCTAAAACACTGCAGATTAAAGCAGAGTATGAACTCATTTCCATACCATACTGCCTGTAGAGTGCCCTCCTGGTAACAACCTTGGGTACTGTGTACCTTCATTAGCATTTGCCAGGAAAGACAACCCTTAACTTTCCCCCTTTGGGCTCACACCATCGGAATGATTTGAATGAGTGCCAATCCTGTAACTGGTGTAGTTGAACCAAAGAGGATTTGGATGGAAATCCACTGACCATGGGCTACACCTCAAAATATTATTTTGGATGGTTCTGAGGTATGCAATCATTTGACTATCGCGCCAGGGATTTCTAACCGAATCCTAGTAGGGATTTAATTGGACAGGAACATTCAGTCACGTCTCGCTTCCCAAATAGAATGGAAGTTGACTTAACAGTAATTGGAAAGTAATTAAAATCAACTCATCTTCAAGATAAATTCTGCCACCTTCAGAAGTCCCAGTTAGCCTTTTCTCACCTCTTCAGAGTAAAAATTGGAAAGTCAACAACGGCTGCTGCCTGTAAATGTCTCATCTGCACGAGCTGACAGAGAACGAGTTAATGTATAAAGGGGACATGTGAAGTCTTGCCTGTGTGGTATGGTCGGTGCTGGCTGTGGCATGATGACCTCTGTCTGCATGCATGTGTTTGAACCTGCAACGAGGGAGTGGGCACTTCGCCATTTCGTGACCGTGAATCTCTCTGGTGCCCAAATACCTGCACATTCCTCAGTCACTGGAGTTTAAAAGGACCTCAGTCGAGAAAGGAAAACAGCAATGCAAGACATTTTATTCAGCTGTACATCATGAAAAATGTTGATAATGTCCACCTAACAAGTGCAATACTAGTGAGATAAATTAGCAAGTGCTTCAATAATTATATTAAAAATGAATAAATACAACTAAACAAGCATAGCAACACTGCAGTGGGAGGAAAGTAGAAACAAAATTGTTTAAAATATAACCAGCAGAAAAGATACATATATCCTATGTATATTAGCCTAGTTACTACCAGTCAAAATAAGTCTGTTTAGTTGGGAGTTCTACATACCATCCTCTTTTGCTCAAGGAAGGGAAAATGTTATATTACATAGAGCCCTCTCACAAACCCCATCTGAGTCATGATTCTCAGTCCATGGAACGTTGATCTACATGAAAAGGTGTAAAAACAAATAGACACTGCACTGCAGGGGCCAAGGGCATGCGTGGTGGCAGATTGTGGGTCGTCATGACTGAGGCTACTAAGAGTCATGACTGGTGTAGAAGTCTGGACAGTACTATGGGGGGGGGGGTTGCAGGCCGGAGCCCCCCGGAACTACAGAGATGCTCATGCATATCCTGCTCTTGACAAGTCATAATGCCTCAGTCACTGTGGGGCCCTGGCTCACTTAGCGGTCCTCTTAAATGTCGGAGTTGAGACTGAGGTTGGCCAACCTGGGGTCCGAGCTGATCTCATACCTGTAATGGTAGCCCTCCATGTGGTCCCTGCACGCGTCCCGAATATTGTATATCCAACGCTTTATCCCCTTCCTGTTGAGATAGAGGACCAGCAGAAATATCACTCCGATCAAGGCCAGCACCATGCCCAGGAAGACATACGAGGTCTCCAGCACACTTTTCATTTCACCTGAAAAGGTACAATCCAACTCCAAGTTCTCTATCTGGAGCAACGGTAACTGCCGCAGAAGCTCAGGGTCAGAACAGGTCATATTCTGCTTGTCTGTGACCTGCTCGGAGCTCCTCAGCCAGGCCACAAGGTCCTCGATATTGCAGTCACAGAGCCAAGGGTTCCCTGCCAGATGCACCTGAAGCCCAGGCTTGAGGCTGAAGTCCATCAGTGTAGTGTTGGGTAGTTGCCTCAGGGCATTGTCCCTTAAGTCTAGCTCACGGAGGGGAGGAACACTCAGCGTCCCGTTCCGGATGAAAATGAGGGAGTTGTTTTGTAGGTTGAGGATGGTGAGGTTGGGGAGGCGGGAGAACATGCCCTCAGGGAGGACAACCAGGTCATTGTTAGACAGGTCTAAGCGGGTAAGTTGAAGGGCTCCGCCACTCCGTAGCAGGCTGAAGAGCTCATCCATGAAAGAATGGTTGTAAAAAGCCCTGCTGAGGTTAAGATCCAGCAGTTTGTTGTAATCAGGGAAGGCTTGAGCACTAAAATTCAGAATCCTGTTGTTACTCAAGTCTAGCAGCCTGAGATTTGGCAAGTTGTTTAATACATTGTGGCCCACCAGCTCCACCTGGTTTCCTGTGAGATACAAGTCTGTTAATTGCTCAAGAGGCACAGGGAAAGACCCAGCTGTGAGATGAGAAATATTGTTCCCAGTAATAAACAGGGTTTTAGTGTTTGCTGGCAATGGTTGCGGAACCATGAATAAGCCCTGGTTCACACATTTGACCGTGGATGTGAAACAGACGCATTTGTCAGGACAGGCTGAATCTGAAACGAGGATGGCAAAGAAAAACCACAAACGAAGCAGAGTCGTATTTTCCCGGGATTCTTCAAGTTTACAACATAACAATGAGCTCGCAAAACGCATTTTTTCACCTGTGGTCCCAATGAATCTGATAGATGAAACGAAGCACAGTGCTTATTACAGTGCACAAATGTTTTTTTCCCCCGAGTCAATCCACGTTCAAGTTCCTGTCCTCCACGTGGAAAAGGCTATTTTTCTACCTTTTTCCGGGAAATAGCTCTACTTTCGATTGAAACTGGGAGGCAACGGATACATTCATTAGCTAAACAGCATCCTCGCAATACATTTACACGCAGAGAAAAGTTTCGGTTGCCAATCAAGTCTCTCACCATGATCCTCGTGTTATAGTGGGGGCTTTCAAATCCGCTTGCAGTTCGTTTGATCGCACCGTTCTCCCTCAAATATATTCAAGTCAACCTTTGAAGTGAAGTGCGTAAAAAGTCATTAGATTTCGAGGAGATTTCCCAATAACGCCAAGAACACACGATACAACAAAAGCATCTGTGCACACACTTGGTCCAACACTGCTTCCCTCGAATCAACTGAATACGCTCTTCTCCAAGTGGAGTATGCGAAAATTAGTCCGCGGCGGCACAAACCACTGCGAGGGCTATACCATGTTAAATTACAACGGGTGAGCAAGGAAACTTCAGTAAACGGGTGTTGTCGTCCAACAAATGAAACATGAGTTATATATCCTTGTTATTGCTCACATTTCTTGTTCCCTTTATTTATTTAAATGCATACACAATCACAATATGCGCAGTCTCTATTGGGCGTTTCACTGTGGTCAAGAAAATGACATGGGTGTGCGCCAAAATAAACCATTGCTTCATAGCTGAAGTAGCCTGGTCTAATCTAATGACAGGTTTTCGATCCAAAATCAAATGCATCATCAACTGTACTCAATTATTAGGAAACTGTAAACAAGTATTGCATATGATTTAATATCGTAAATTACATCTCAGATACATTGTAGATATCAGGGCCACTCAGCCAATGTGCTGGAGAGCTAAGGGAATGCAATTTTAAACCTCAGAACACAAAGAACCCATTAGTCTCAGACTTTATGTTTCGATTGAAAGATTATTGCCAAATGAAAATTCATCACTTGTTGTGTAATGCACTTCCTCACTTAGGCTATTATGTGCTTTTAGAGGGGAATGACAATCGAGAGCTAATGTGGGTGGTTTAATGTACTATATCCTACTGGGCTGCAATTCGTTTGAATAGCCAGCAGTAACATGTAAGCATAGCCATGGGAAATAGGGGTGCTGATGGTGCTGCAGATAAATAAATAAAAAAGATATAATAATTTATAAAATATTACTATATTTTTTGTCCCACAAAATGAGTGTACTAGATCCCCCTCACCCGACAGCACGGCCATACAGTACACGTGTTAATTTAGACAGTTATCATTAATTTAGATTAGTTAACAGCCGACATATAATCCTAATTGATTGAAGAGGAGCACATAGTCCCCTGGGTCCAGGGCATAACACTGATGAAGTTCATGGTTGGAGAGAAACCAAGCACTGCTGTTAGTGTGAAGAAGCCTGCGTGTGTGTGTGTTTGAGAGAGACAGTACATAGGTTTACACAGTCAATTTCATGCTCTTATACATGTAGTTACATGTATGTCATTTAGCAGACACTCTTATCCAAAGCGACTTACTGGAGCAATTAGGGCTAAGTGCCTTGATCAAGGGCACATCAACAGATTTTTCACCTAGTCAGCTAAGGGATTCAAACCAGTGACCGCTTAGTTACTGGCCCAACGCTCTTAACCGTTAAGCTACCTGCACTGTAATTACTCTTGTAACAACATTCTATTAAAATGTTAATTGATAATAATCTATTAACATCATTTTTAGTGATCCACTGTAATGTTTTTGTAATTATATAAGAGAAATGTATCCCCTTTTAAAATAGCTAAACTGCTGGTCACCAGGATCTTCCGGTTCCATGTCCGAACTTAATCTGGCCCAAATAAAGGAGAGCAGCATGAAAATAGTTTTTTTCCAAAAGGTTTAATATCAACCAATTTTTCCACATTTGTGTTTTTTTTAAATCAGAAATAAATGCTTATGTGAACCTTTATGTGTGTGACAAATCTGACTGATTTTTAATTCATAGATTTTAGATGTGTATTAAAATGTTGTTGTTTTTTGTTGCAAAATGCTATATATATCCCATTGTTTAACTGGAATAGTATGTTTGTATCCTGTATATTTAATATGTAAATTCTATCCATAATAAATGTAGCCTCATGCTATTAGCGTTTAGTTGGCCTCGTCCCAAGTTGCACCCTATTCTATCTTGGCCAGGTCACAGTTGCAAATGAGAACTTGTTCTCAACTAGCCTACCTGGTTAAATAAAGGTGAACTTCTCTGTATTGTACACTACATGTGACCAGAGCCCAGATCTCATATGACTGATAAATATAGGCCATTTTTTTCTGGGACTTCCTGCGGGGACTTCCTTCCATTCAGCCACAAGAGCATTAGTGAGGTCTGGCACTGAAGTTGGGTGATTTGGCCTGGCTTGCATTCGGCATTCCAATTCATCCCAAAGGTGTTTGATGGGGTTGAGGTCAGTGCTTTGTGCAGGCCAGTCAAGTTATTCCACACCAATCTCGACGGACCATTTCTGTATGGACCTCGCTTTGTGCAAGGGGGCATTGGGGCGGCAGGGTAGCCTAGTGGTTAGAGCGTTGGAATAGGAACCGGAAGGATGCAAGTTCAAACCCCCGAGCTGACAAGGTACAAATCTGTTTTTCTGCCCTTGAACAGGCAGTTAACCCACTGTTCCTAGGCTGTCATTGTAAATAACAATTTGTTCTTAACTGACTTGCCTATTTAAATAAAGGTAAAATAAATAAATTAAATTAAATTGTCATGCTAAGACTGGAAAGGGCCCTCCGCAAACTGTTGCCACAAAGATAAAAGCACAGAATTGTCTAGAATATAATTTTATGCTGTAGCATTTAGATTTCCCTTCACTGGAATTAAGGGGCATAGCCCGAACCTTGAAAAACACCCCCAGACCATTATTCCTCCTCTAAACATTCGGGCAGGTGGCGTTCTCTTAGCATCAGCCAAACCCAGATTCGTCCATCGGACTGCCAGGTGGTAAAGCGTGATTAATCACCCCAGAGAACGCATTTCCACTGCTCCAGAGTCCACGTGGGGCATTGCACATGGTGATGTTAGGCTTGCTTGTGTGTGGATGCTCGGCCATGTAAACCCATTTCATGAATCTCTTGACGAACAGTTATTGTGCTGACGTTGCTTTCAGAAGCAGTTTGGAAATCGGTAATGAGTGTCGCAACTGAGGAAAGATTATTTTTGCTTTATGCTTTATGCTTCCGTACTTGTCGGTCCCGTTCTGTGAGCTTGTGTGTCCTACCACTTTGCGGCTGAACCTTTGTTGCTCCTAGAAGTTTCCACTTCACAATAACAGGATTTACAGTTAACCAGGGCAGTCTAGCAGGGCAGAAACTTGAGGAACTGACTTGTTGGAAAGCTGGCATCCTATGATGGTGCCACATTCAAAGTCACTAATCTCTTCAGTAAGGCCATTCCACTGCTAATGTTTGTCTATAGAGATTGCATGGCTGTGTGCTCAATTTTATACACCTGTCAGCAACGGGTATGGCTGAAATAGCCAAATTCATTAATTTGAAAGGTTGTCCACATACTTTTGGGCATGTATTGTATCTCGTTTTGCAACAAAATGTGATTGTTTGTCTCTATCAAATAAAATCATCTAGTGATAGATTTCAAACAAATACATGTCTGTCCTTAAAAAACAACAACATTTATTTATTTAACCAGGCGAGTCAGTTAAGAACAAATTATTATTTACAATGACGGCCTACCAGGGAACAGTGGGTTAGCTGCCTTGTTCAGGGACAGAACGACAATTTTTTATCACGTCAGCTCAGGGATTCAATCCAGCAACCTTTTGGTCATTGGCCCAACACTCTAACCACTAAGCTACTTGCTGCCCCATTTAGCAATCCCATGCCATGATTAGATTCTGAAAAAACACACCAATCTCCTTCCTACGTTCTTTAAACTTAAAAAGCCTATTTACCAACATTTCTGAAAATTGATATATAGCGTTTGCATTGAAACTATTCTTAACTACACAGGCATAGGCACTGAAGAATAACCTAATGTGAAGTTTTACCAAAGTATTGTACCAAAGTCTTTCTGGCTGCACTCTTTCCTCATTGGTGGTGGTTTCTGAGGACTGGCCTCCTGATCTTAGTCAGTAGCAGAACTGTTCTCCTGGGATTATGCAGGATAATGCTGCTATCCAGTTTATAACCCTAGCTCTACCCTTGACCCCTTACATATTCTTAACTGGTGCCCACATGACCATCAATTGAAACTAAGAGACGTGGAGGAGAAATCATTTTTCCTTTTCAGTAACCTTCATGCATTTATTAATTAAAGTCATTATTTATTATTTTCAAGTTGAAAACCAGTGGCCCAAGGGTAGACAAACCTGGACCTACTCTGCCCCCCCCCCAATCAATACATTAATGTAACTAGTCTACTCCCAGCTCTTAACTCAGAATACGTGTCACTTTTCATTTATTTAAAGACAGCCAATTTCTCCAAGCAGTGACGTCAATCAATCGAGCGGAATGATTTTGACGGTATGCCAATCATCTGTGACAGGGGGCACTATATCAAGGACCTACATATGTGTCTAGATGATATACCTTCTCCCGTGACTGCTGCACATATCGGTGTTCATATTTTTAATGCAGTCATTCAGTACATGTGCCGAGTTTACCATTTAAAGTGCTTAATCAACTCCACATTGACAAATGCAACCAGACCTCTGAGGTCTCGATCAGACTTTCGTATGGTAATTTCACGATGACGCAATGACACTGTCCAATTGTAAACGGGAATGTAAGATCTCTCAACCAATCAGAAGTCTCCGTGTTACCCAGCCACCCTTCTTTTTTGGTTCCTTACATAACTGCGGAGTAGGTTTGTTCTGGCCAAATATCCAGGTTTAATAAGAGCTTTTAGCGATGCATATTTTTGAAACGATGACATTGTCGGTGTGTACCGTTGGAGCAAGCTTCATCACCACTTTCGTCTTCATCTAGCGGCAGGTGAGAAAGCGGAATGTGGTCGTGGCAATCTACTTTCACTGCAACTCTCTAGCATTGCTAATTTAACTGAGTTTAGCGATGATGTGTCAGTAGCATCATTCAGATCTCGATGGTCACATCAGGGTAACAAGCCAACAATACGTATATAACAAGTTTTAATTTAGTTTAAAGTATTTGAGATTGTCCAATATGTTAATTGTTTGTAGCTAATTTAGTTAGCCAAGTTCAAATGCTCGCTAGCTGTCAATGTAGTAGGTAACTAGCCAGGATTTAGAGAATGAACGCTTCATTCGCTTGTAGGAAATTGTTAAATAATGGTGTACATGCATATAACTCGTTGTAATACCACTGGATTACATTGTAGCTAGCTGCCCAGTGAGTAAAAATTGTAGGCCTAATGTCTGGTGCTAGTCTCCTAAGAGACTTAACGTTAGCTAACTAGTTAATAACATAGTTGTACGAAGTAGCAAGTATGCTAGATGGAAGCAGCAACGACTGGATCCGCTACTAACTTCGCTACGTAGCTAATCAACATATGTTAGCTATGTTAACTACACCGTGGACATCTAATGCACACCATACATCTGACAGGTATTTTGCAGACCAATGCATCTTTATTTGAATACCTTTTTTATTATATCTAAAAACATGTTTTTCACTTTCACAACTCCAAACTGTGCATGTTGTGAAAACAGTATTTTTTTTCGTGTTACTAAAACCTTTGTGCAGTATTTTTGGCCTGGAGTCAATAGACATAGCTTAGCTGGACTACTATTATAGGTATAGTAGGGTCAAGTTAATTGATCCTTGCTGGCTGTCCCTGCCTATCTGGGGTGCTGAACTGCACTCTGACCTCTGTTGACCTTTCAACATAGATTAAACAGGTTAAAACCTAGCAAGCCATATAGCATAGTACAGTTCAAGAGCAAGATGGGTATGTTGGATTTTCCAGAGCAATAATAATAATAATAATATATGCCATTTAGCAGACGCTTTTATCCAAAGCACAGTCATGTGGTATGGGTGGTGGATTGAACCCACTACCCTGGCTTTACAAGCGCCATGCTCTACCAACTGAGCTACAGAAGGACCATGCATTTGTTCTTGGCACTTTGAATAGGCGTGTTCTGTGGCCTTGTGGACAGACATTTAGTACATGCCATGTTTGTGTTGTGTAGCTATGAATCCAGTTGTTTTCTCTACCTTGCATGTGCTTACAGTGTTTTACAACTAATGACTTTGTCCACCCTTTATTCCCCAGGTTCCCAATATAATTATGGAGTTTTGAGAAGGGTTTTTGTGTTTTTTTGGGGGAAAGGGGGTCTTTCCCCTCAATTTTGATGGACTATTTGAAGGGACTTTCTGGAGGGTTATTGAACCTGCCTTTTGTAAAATATTGTATATATTTTTTTTGAAGTTGGAAAAGGAGAAAATATATTTTTTGTAATATATTTATAGTATATTTGTATTTTATTTTATATAAGTGTAGAATTTATATATACGTTTATTGAATTCCTGATGCCATTGTATGTTTAATAATAACACATTTGGTTGTGTTGAGCTTTGGGTCTACATTGTGGACTAAGATGACCTAAAACAAGGCCATGGGGTTGCTAGGGTGCTGTGGAATCTCAACACAAGCACAATTCTAGCACTCCGTAACAATCTCCCACCTTTTTCTATTTTCTTCAGAGAGCAGCTACTTACAAAACATTATAATTTCAAAGTCACATTGACTTGACCTCAAGCATTCTCTTAGGGTTTGTTGCTGTTTCAGTGTTTGTTTTAGAGTTAGGAGTGGGGGGAGCAGGGTCTCTGTGACTGGGTAAGTTTGCTGCTTTTAGAGCAGGGAGTTTACGGCAAAGTTTAGAAGTCTCTCAGGATGAGCGTGGTGATGGCAAACCCGGACTGCACGCCAAAATGCCGCTCCATGCGGCATGCAGATGAAGTGGTGGCGGCGCTGACGCGGGGTTCAGAGGGGAGCCTGCGGGCCTTCCTCAACGCCCACTGCCACAACGCGGCCACACTGAGGGACGCCTTCGGTCGCACGGCCCTGCACCTGGCCGCCTCACTGGGCAAGAGGGCCCTGCTGGAGTGGATGCTGGAGAGCAAGAGCCCTGACCTCATGGTGAAGGACAAGGAGTCTGGCTGGACCGCCCTGCACCGCAGTGTCTTCTACGGACACATTCATTGCCTCATGTCACTCATTAAGGTGAGTCTCCCTCTGATTCAGAACTAATGTTTAGATGACTGCGCCTCCTTTGGCCTCTACATACAGTGGCATGAAAAAGTATGTGAACCCTTTTTGTGTTTCCTGGAATTCTGAAAAAGTATGTGAAACCTTGGATTTTATAACTGGTTGACCCTCCTTTGCCAGCAATAACCTCAACCAAATGTTTTCTGTAGTTGCGGATCAGACCTGCACAACGGTCAGGAGGAATTTTGGACAATTCCTCTTAACAAAACCGTTTCAGTTCAGAACTTTTCTTGGGATGTCTTGGGATGTCAGCATCTCAATCAGGTTGAGGTCAGTATTTTGTTGTTGATTTGGTTTGTTTTGTGTCGTTGTCCTGTTGCATCACCCAATTCTATTGGGCTTCAATTGGCAGACAGATGGCCCTGCAAAATGTCTTGATAAACTTGGGACTTAATTTTTCCGTTGACGATAGCAAGCTGTCCAGGCCCTGAGGCAGCAAAGCAGACCCAAACCATGATGCTCCCTCCATTGTACTTTAGTAACTTTACAGTTGGGGAATAGTTCTGGTATTGGTGTGCTGTGCTCTTTATTTTATTTTCTTCTCCACTCAATGCTGTGTGTTCCTTCCAAACAACTCGACTTTAGTTTCATCTGGCCATAGAATATGTTGTCAGTAGCGCTGTTGAACATCCAGATGCTTTTTTGTAAACGTCAGATGTGCAGCAATGTTTTTTTTTGGACAGCAGTGGCTTCTTCTGTGGTGTCCTCCATGAACACCATTCTTGTTTAGTGTTTTACGTATTGTGGACTCATCAAAAGAGATGTTAGCATGTTCCAGAGACTTTTGTAAGTCTTTAGCTGATATTCTGCGATTCTTCTTAACCTCATTGAGCATTCTGCGCTGTGCTCTTGTAGTCATCTTTGCAGGATGGACACTCCTAATTAGAGTAGCAACAGTGCTGAACTTTCTCCATTTATAGACTATTTTTCTAACTGTGGACTGATGAACATCAAGGCTTTGAGATACCTTTGTAACCCTTTACAGCTTTATTCTAGTCAATAATTCTTAGGTCTTCTGAGATCTCTTTTGTTCGAGGCATGGTTCACATCAGGCAATGCCTCTTGTAAATCGCAAACTCAAATTTTGTCTGTTTTTTGGGCAGGGCAGCTCTAACCAACATCTCTAATCTCGTCTCATTGATTGTGCTCCAGGTTAGCTGACTCCAATTGGCTTTTGGAGAAGTAATTCGCCTAGGATTTCACATACTCTTTCCAACCTACACTGTGAATGCTTAAATTATGTTTTCAATATAGACATGACATACAATAATGTGTTTATTAGTTTTAGCACATTGTGTTTGCATATTGTTGTGACTTAGATGAAAATCAAATCAAATTTTAGTACCAATTAATGCAGAAATCCAGGTAGTTCCAAAGGGTTCACATACTTTTTCTTGCCACTTTAAATTATTGCTACTCTATTCTTAACTGCTACATCACTTACAGCTAGATGTAGTTATAGGGAAATAGTATACTGGCCCTAGTCTAGAATGGTGCTTCTGTGTTGCAGCATGGTGGCATTCTCTCCACCCAGGATAAGGAGGGCCTCTCTGTCCTGGACTTAACCATGAAGGACAGACCAGCACACGTGGTGTTTACGAAGACGGGTGAGGATCGCTTATCGTTTCATATCCATCTCTCATTTAGACAATGCATGACTAAAAAGTGAAAAGGTGGATGTTTCTTTAAAGCACATGGTAAAGACTGCTGTCAATCGTTGTCGTTTACCTGTAGAAAATGCTGTTGGAAGTCTTGGCTAGGGATGCACGATATATCTGTGAACATATCGGAATCGGACGATATTAGCTAAAAATGCCAACATCGGAATCGGCCGACGCTAGCTAACTATAGCTACTGAAACAGATTGTCGTTATGTGACGTGTATCTTTTTTGACACGCAAAGACCCAAACGACGTTCTGCAGAAATCCTGGTGGAGAATGAAACGACTGAATAAATGAACAACAAAATGGCACAGCAAGTTAGTGAAAGAAATAGGTTTTGATTATGTTTTACTGGTAATGGGGACATGCGTAAATGCAAAAAAATTAACTTTTTGGTCAGTGTGGTGTGTGTAACCTTTATTTAACTAGGCAAGTTAACAAAATCTTATTTACAATGAGGGCCTGGACCACGCAGGGCTAATTTTGCGCAACCCTATGGGACTCCCAATCACGGCCAGATGTGATACAGCCTGGATTTGAACCAGGGACTGTAGTGAAGCTTCTTGCACTGAGATACAGTGCCTTAGACTGCTGCTTCCGTGTGTGTTAACTATTTAACCGTACTAGAATGCTTAAGGCCGCAAAAATGTTCAATATCGGTATCGGATTTTGTTGGCAAGGAAAATATCGGTATTGGCCAAAAATGTGATATTGGTGCATCACTAGACTTGGCTGTGACAAACATTTTTTTGTAACTTTTGTTTTCTCTCTCTCAGACCCCACTGAGGTTTATACCTGGGGGAACAACACCAATTTCAGTCTGGGGCACGGGAACCAGGAGAGCAGGCATCACCCGGAGATTGTGGATCTGTTTGCCCGTACCAGGGTTTACGTCAAACAGGTAAACAAACTGACTACTATAGAGATCCAATAACTGTTCTCTTTAATTATTTGGAGTCTATGCTCTGTTCCTTTCCTCTTAAGGGGAGGTGTTCTGCCTCTGTTTGCCACCAGCTATTAGATAGTCACATGAGTCATGATAGGGCTTCCCCACCTTCAACAGCCTAGTCTCCTGGGGATTCCTCCCTCCACACAGACTTTGCCTCAATATATGGCTTACCAGGGGGATCCATCACAACAATGCTTATGTAAACACGGTTGTCCCGTTTGGGTCTCCTGGATAAACCCCCCCCCCCCCTCCTGGCAAAACAGACCCCCTCCTGGGATATTCCCTCACTACAGGCTGTTCTCCTGGGAACAACGGGCATGGGTAGGAACTAGGAAACAAAGGTGTTCGTATAAGTTGGCATTGTTCTTATTGGGTGGTTGTGTACGGTATAAGGGGTAAAATCACAGCAATGGTAGCTGGCTATTATGTAGCTCTCTTGTAAACGAAGCTAAAATCACATCAGGAGACCACTTTTGAAGTTTGTCTTATGTGTAGTTACCTTTTAATTCAAGTGCACATGCACCTAGCACTGTTTTAGTTTGCAGTGTTTTTCTGTAGCACACGTGATGGAGTTGTCAAAACAAATGCCCACTGGATTGACGCAAATAATCATGAAATCATTCTATCAGGTAGGCATAGGCTACTTTTAACTTAACATATAGTTGAGTATGTTTTGGGGAAAGCCTTTACATCTACCAGAAGACTGTTCTCACTAGCATCGCTATATATATATATGTATATGTATATGTATATGTATATATGTATATATATATATGTATTTATATTTATATGTTTCTACCGTCCCTTTTTTTCATTGTTGGGGTGGCAACAGTTTAGAGGCAATGTGCCGCTGCTAAATGAATACCGGGGAAACACTGACTGACATCATTGTCCTCCTATCACTATGGATTTGGGGGTTTTAGAAATTGAAATATAATTTCTAAGCTCCTTTTTAGTGAGAGGGTGAATGACTGAGAGGAGTAGGACAGGTGCACTGGGCTTGGGTTCTGTGTCTGGCTTTGTCTAGCCCAGCTCTGCATGGTTAAACCCACATTGGCCTTATGTGCGGTCCCCTCTACAGTGTCCCTGATGGCCATGTGGAGGCCCTTAGAGTGATTAAGGCTATTGACACCAGACAGCACCTGTGTTACTGCCCAGTCTCTCTTTCTTTAGTACAGAGCAGGGTTCCCCAACTTGTGGCCCATTCTTTCATTTGGCCCCCAAGTTTTTGGAGGAAAAAATATATATATTGTCATTGTTGGACATAAGACTGTAAAAACAGCAGGAAATCAGCTCCAAGTGATTTTAATAAATCTGTTCCAAGTATTCCTGTGCGTAATAGAGAGATGTGATCATATACAAATTTAAGCAAGGTTTGAAATGATTGTTTTAGTCAAACATTATCTGTTTGGGATTCTTGCGGTCAATTTGCGGTCTACATATTGTTTTGAATTAGGTTCCGGCCCCTGAACATCTGCTCAAAAACATATCGGGCCGCGGCTGAATCTCGTTGACGATCCCCGGTGTTCTAATTATCAGCGTAAGAACACTATGAAAGCTATATCAGTGCTGCCACGTGATCGTTTCCCCGGCACCTGGCACATTCCAAGCTTAATTGCACCTCTCATACATCTTCCTCCTACAGATAACCATTCACTTCTGGTGTAGACCCTCTAAACCTAAGCACTCAATATTTCAATATGATACCTGATAATTAACCCTATTCCAAGTTTAGGAGTTAGAACCCAGAATACATCACTGGTATAGATGGTGCTGAGAGGTCTGAGGAAGAAACCTTGTAAGATAACTGTGTTTTTTAGTTAATGTTGTAGAGATCTATGAGGTCATTTTGTGGAGATGTAGGCCCTAACTATGGTTAGAACTGTTTTCAAGCGGTTATTTAGACTCTTGACAGGAAGGACCTTTTCACAGGGAGCAATGCTAGGGAATTCATTCCTATGACATAATCAGCTCTCGTGCTCTGCTACAGCTCATGATGTCATAGGGTGGCATGCATTCCTAGTTAAGTACAGATTTTGACTAAAGTCTTTGGGTTAGATATGTTATAGCTATATCCGATGTAATATTGAAAGGTAATGACCCAACTTTTGAGTTTATCTAAGTTTCATTATTGTCCTATGGCAGGTTGCTGTTTAGCATCTTACATTTTATACACATTTTCATGACCTTTGCTCAGTGGGGAGCAGATCCCATTTCAAGACCTCTCAGTGACCTACTGGTACCCCTACATGGAGTCAGAGCCATTGTCCTCAGTGCAACCTGCCCACAGTCCAACAGGTGCTAGGGGTTAAATATTTATCCCAGTATGACATGCTTTAATTAAATGAGCCGGGTATGTGTGTGGGGCTGTCTCGTTATCAATGTGATACATCGGGGAAACATCCCCTACGCCCTATTGAGAGCTGGAGGGGACAATGCATTAGTAATGATGTTTACTTTTCCACTTGTGCCCCGGCCTATAGTACCACCACTATTTGACTATTACTACGAGAGGGCTTCGTTTGGCCACGGAAATCAATCAACAATCGATCAAACACGCTGCGGTCTTTTTCTTTGAGTTCTTGTGATGAGAATTTGACAGTGGAGCAAAATTGTCTCACTGAATAGACCTACATTATTGATTACCCCCAGAAATGTGTTTCCTTTCCTCTCAGGTGGTGCTGTGTAAGTTCCACTCAGTGTTCCTGTCTCAGAAGGGGCAGGTGTATACATGTGGACACGGGCAGGGAGGTCGGCTGGGACACGGGGACGAACAGACATATCTGGTGAGAATACTATATTGTATCTGACCTATCAAATTTTATTGGTCACATAAGTGTATATTCTACCCATGCGTGAATTTATTATTTTTTGTTTTTTTTGTTTGTGCATATCCCACTCCCCCTGAGACACCCTTAGAGGGGGTCATGACCAGGGATCAGCCATTATTGACAGCGACCCAGGAGCAATTAGGGTCAAGTCCCTTTCTCAAGGGCACATTGACAGTTTTTTTCACCCAATTGGCTCTGTGATTCGAACCAGCAACCTTTTGGTTACTGGACCAGCACTCTTAACTGCTGGCTACTTCCTGTATGTCTGTTTAACTCTGTTCACATGCTTCTAGCTTGTAACCACTCCACCCTGAGTGTACCTGGGGTTGATTTGCACACCTGTGCTAAACCTGTGTTAACCTGGTTTGAAATACTTTTTTTGAAATGTGTTTGAGCTTGTCTGGCACAATGTAACCAGTGGAATCGTCCCAAAAGTGTCCACTTCAATATTACCCCGTTTTTGAAGGCACGCCAGGGCAGGCGCAAGCAAACGTTCAAAGTATTTGACATATAAAATAAAAAAAACATACTATTCAAAGTGAAATAGGGCTGTGGATTTTTATCATCGGTCAGGTTCCTCGGATGGTGGAGGGGCTCCTGTCTCATCACTGCTCCCAGGTGGCTGCAGCCAAGGACCACACGGTGGTGCTGACCGAGGAGGGCTATGTCTACACCTTCGGCCTCAACACCTTCCACCAGCTGGGACTGGCTCCCCCGCCCGCCTCCAGCCACCTGCCCAAACAGGTAAGAGAGACACCTGGCCAGGCATGGTGCCCACATAGAGACTACATAGCTAGGCAGCTAGATGGGGCGTTGTCCCTAACCACGTGAGCGGAGTAGGACAAGCTAAGGAAAGAACTCCCGGGGCCTCATTTAGCAATATATATGTGTGTTTGTTATGACAATTGCATGAACAAATCCAATGCATCAGAAGACAAAACATATACACAGCAGACACTTGAATCTGAGGGAAGCTGAATTCGTGTGGATTGGTTGTTGACTGACGTTGGTCTTGTCCAATGGGATGTAGGTATTCTCCAAGACTCTTAAAGGCAGGACTGTTATTGGTGTAGCAGCGGGGGAGATTCCACACAGTTCTGTGGACCAGGGAGGCTGTCTACACAGTGGGACTGAACGGAGGGCAGCTGGGTAAGTCATGATGACTGGCACACCATAGCATAACATTGGTTTCCAATGACTTTGAAGTTAGAGCATATTAGTTGCCTTGGCTTATCATTCCCCTACCTTGACTTTATACGTGGTGATGGTTGACTTTTGACCTTTAGGCTACCTGTTGGACCCCAACGGGGAGAGGTGTGTGACCGCGCCTCGCCAGGTGTCTGCCCTCTACCACAAGGACGTCACCATCGCCATGGCAGTGGCCAGTAATGGGGCAACGTTGGTGGTGACAGAGAAGGGAGATGTCTACCTGCTAGCTGACTATCAGTGCAAGAAGTTGGCATCCAGGTGACTATACCGATAGTGGAGAAGTGACTACCAGGGTCACGGTTAATTCCATTTCATCTCAGGAAGTCAACTGCAATTCCAGTTTCTCATTGAGGAGAATTGGAATACACATTTCAGTTTACTTCCTGAATTGACCGAATTCCAAATAACATTTTCTTTATGAGGGAGAGATGACGTTGATCGAATTAGCATAATACAAAAATCCCCATTAAAAATAATTATCTTTAAGCTAGAGAGATCTGTTTTGCATTGGATGTGTCTCAATCCACCGCATCTGCCTATTTAACACTTCTGCATTTGCGGTGAAAGGTGACAGAGCTAGAGCGAAGTTTGTCAGACCATGAGACATCCTGAATATCGGTCTGGAGCACCCGACCTGTTTGGCCTACAAACTATTATGACCACTCGATGGAAATACGAGTCTCACGAACACGATGGTGTTTACTCTGCGACCCACACAAGTGCCGTCTGAAGTCAGTACAGCCAAACTCCCAACTTCTGTCTGTAGCGTCAGAACAGTTTGGGCTACATACTAATATGACCCCTCTGTGTGAAGGTGAGACTCTCATGAACACGTACATGTTGGTTGTTTTGCTCTCATTCATGAAAGTACACTACATGACCAAAAGTATGTGGACACCTGCTCGGCCAACATCTCATTCCAAAATCATTGGTATTAATATGGAGTTGGTCCCTGCTAAAACAGCCTCCGCTCTTCTGGGAAGGCTTTCCACTAGATGTTGGAGCGTTGCTGCGGGGACTTGCTTCCATTCAGCCACAAGCATTAGTGTGGTCGGGCACTGAAGTTGGGCGATTAGGCCTGGCTCGCATTCGGCGTTCTAATTCACCCCAAAGGTGTCCAATGGGGTTGAGGTCAGGGCTCTCAGCAGGCCAGTCAAGTTCCACACCTATCCCGACAAACCATTTCTGTATGGTCCTCGTTTTGTGCACGGAGTCATTGTCATGCTGAAGCAGGAATGGGCCTTTCGCAAAATGTTGCCACAAAGTTGGAAGCACAGAATCGTCTAGAATGTCATTGTATACTGTAGCGTTAAGATTTCTCTTCACTGGAACTAAGGGGTGTGGCCCGAACCATGAAAAACTGCCCAGACCATTATTCCTCCCCCACCTATCTTTACAGTTGGCACTAGGCATTGGGGGAGGTAGCGTTCTCCTGGTGTCCGTCGGACCGCCAGATGGTGAAGCGTGATTCATCACTCCAGAGAACGCGTTTACCACTGCTCCAGAGTCCAATGGTGGCGAGCTTTACACCACTCCAGCCGACGCTCGGCATTTCGCATGGTGATCTTAGGCTTGTGTGCGGATGCTCGGCCATGGAAACCCATTTCATGAAGCTCCCAAAGAACAGTTATTGTGCTGACATTGCTTCCAGAGGCAGTTTGGAACTCTGTAGTGAGTTTTGCAACCGAGGACAGACTATTTTGATTTTACACGCTATGTGCTTCAGCACTCACTGTTCCGTTCTGTGAGCTTGTGTGGCCTACCACTTTGCGACTTCACAATAACAGGACTTACAGTTGACCGGGGTAGCGCTAGCAGTGCTGAAATCTGACAACTGATTTGTTGGAAAGGTGGCATCCTATGACGGTGGCACGTTGAGTCACTGAGCATTTCAGTAAGGCCATTCTAATGCCAATGTTTGTCAATGATGATTGCATGTCTGTATGCTCAACTTTGTACTACTGTCGGCAACGGGTGGTTCTGAAATGGCGGAGTCCGCTAATTTATATGCGTGTCTACATGCATACACAAAAGTATGTATATGTGTAGTGCCATTAGAACATTTTTGTTACGTTACAGCCTTATTCTAAAATGGATGTAACCTTCTTTTCTTTTCATCTCTGCAATCTACAGACTACCCTATAATATGAAAGGTTTTTAGAAAGTTTAGCAAATTTATGAAAAACATTTTTTATACTTCAAGGGGTCTTAAAAATCAAATGATCATTGGTATGACCTTAAAACAATTCCATATAGCTTAGTAGTTACCCCCCTCCTGGCTTAAACAGGGCATAGACAATAATGGGTTAACAGGAGAGAGAGCGAGATATATGTGATGATCATTCTACTGTCACTCGCTCTTTAAAAAAAAATATATGTATTTATTTTTTCCCATGCCCGATGTTTCTCTTTCAGACAACTGAACATCCGGAAGGTCCTTGTGAGCGGAGGCAGTCTGGACCATCGTGTGGACCCCCAGGTCCTGAATGAGGGAGGGGGAGAGAAGGTGGCCATCCTGGCCCTGGATGAAGCTGGGAGGGTAAGGACCAGCTGGGTCCAATACATTGAAAAATACCAAATACTTAGTGGTGACGAGCTACAGTCATTTTGTTGGTGGATTCTTCATGTTCAAACGATTCACTCCATATGATCACCCCTCAAGCTGATGTGTTTGAGCCATTGATTATCTTATCCCGTTCTTTATTACTTAGTTTTTTTTCTGTTTGGATGATGATGTGTGTTGATCTATGTTTGTTCTATGCATTTGTTGTCACCACAGACTGACAATGCCTTTAATTGTCCCTCTGGATTACTAAAGTGCTATTGAATTGATTTCTCGCTCGCCGTCAGGTTTTTTGCTGGCGCTCAGTGGGCGGTTCGGTGAGACAATGCAGGTGGGCATACGGGCGCCAGGTGTTCATGTCAGACATCGCCCTGAGCAGGAACAACATGATGTTTGTCACACAGGAAGGGGAGGGCTTCAGCGGACAGTGGCACGGAGAGTACAGGAAGAGCGTGGAGAAGAAAGGTGAGTTGAGAAAATGGTTTACTCTCATAGCTCAGCGACGACACAATGATACTTCTGAGTACAACCAGTATTCTTTCACTTTCCTCGTTTACATGTATGGTGGATGATGAACTTCCATGAGGTATGGAAAAATAGTAAACAAGACTTTGATTCAAAAGTACTGTTTTGCACCCTTGAATGTAAGTAATGTGTACTATTTCTCTGTTCTTCAGGATGTTTATCATCCCAGCATAAATCAGAAGTTGTTTGGATTTGAATCATTGGGAAGTTAGAATCACTGCGTTTTGTCATTTTACTAAAGCATTTCTCCCTTCTGTGCTTTAGATGGGAGTGTGGAGGTGTGTGGTTACCCAGAGGGTGGAACTGTGTACGAGCGAATCCGCTTGGAGAAGCTCCCCTATGTCCACCGTGCGGTCAGCATCACCATGGACTCCAAGGGACGCAACTTTGGAGTGCTGCAGTCTGACCCTAAAACCAGGTACCGTTCCTCTGTGTGTTGTCGCACCTTTTTTAAACATTTGAACAGTGTCTTTATTAGGCCACACTGTAACAAAATGTTTTTGAAATGGACAATAAGTGTTTGTTGGGAAGTTCAGATAGTACATCCCTGTTTAACTACGTTTTGGAGCATTTCGTGCCTAGTGAACATGACCCTGATTCGTGAACAAAATGTCTGATCTCTGTCCTTCCCCCACCCAGCCTGTTTGAGATTCCCAGCGTATCTCCCTCCTCCTTCTCCCAACACTTCCGGGGCCTGCTGGAGGAAGCGGACGAGACGGACAGCATCCACGACTTGACACTGCAGGCTGGAGACCGCACCTTCCCCGCCCACAAGTACCTCCTGTCCATGAGGTCCGAGTTCTTCAGGAAGCAGCTGGTGCCTGACGGGGGGGAGGTTGACTGGGAGGTAAGGAGGAGCGAGGATGCGGTGGGCTGTGACCTGCTGGTGGTGGAGACTGTGAGCCCTGATATGCTGGAGCAAGTCCTGAAGTTCATCTACACCGACTCCTGTGATCTGCTGGTGCAGGGTCACCGGCCTCGAGTCTTCGGTCAGAACCAGAATCAACAGGGCCCGGAGCAGGAGCAGCTGATCAGCAGCCTGCAGGACCTGGGCTTCCATGAGGGCAACCTGAGGGACCGCTTGGCCCTGGAAGTGTACCGCTCGCTGACCCCATCGGCCGGAGGGGACGGAGACAAGCCCAAAAGCAAGGGCACCAAGCCTGGGAAAAAAGGCAAGGGAGGCAAGGCGGGCGCTGGAGAGGGAGGAAGAGTCAACCCGGTCAAGACCTTACAGGGCGTGGCCAAGAAGCTCGGCATGGGGAGTCTGTCGGCACGGTGAATACTGAGTTGGTTATGATTGTTGTCCCCAACGATGAAATCGGGTAGTGGACTGTGGGTCGGTCCGTTCGTACGTTTGTCACACGCGATATATCTCAGACCGCAGTGGCCCGATTTTTGACAACTTGGGTGAATGATGCATCTTACCATTGAGAGCTGGCATTTACAAAATTATATTGATTGGCCAGATGGTGGTGCTATAACATGTGATTAGGTTTTTAAGATAGCTTAATGACCATCTGATTTGGGATTTTAGGACCCCTGTAGGTGTATATATTTTCAAATATTTGATGAAACATTGAATTTGGGCTTCTGTTATTAGCCAGCCTTAAACGCATTGAATAACATGTTCATACGTGGCACAACCGAATGTCCAACAATGTATCAAAAGGAAGTATGGTTTGAGGTGTCTAAAGGTTTCATGTGTAACCCTTGGCCCATTAAATCCTATTCATTTAAATTCATTTTTTTTTAACCTTGAGACTAGTCTTGTGACGCTTGTGTTCTCCGTTTTACTCTGACGCCCACGTTTGTAAGAGAATTTTGATGGTGGGGTCCTTTTAGTTTGTAGCTCAAACAGTTCGGACTTGTCAGAAGTGTTTGTGTTTGAGACATGAGACTAGTCCTGTGAAGCTTGTGGGTGTTGTAGAGTAAAACCAAGAACACATTTTGTGTTCAAATAGTTTCTAGCCACAGCTGTTGGGCACTGCAGACGTTTCGTGAGAGAACCGATTTTTCGGCATGTCTCCTGGTCTGACAAACACCACCGGGGGGGGTGTTATTAACATGTTATAACCCGTAGTGTATTTTGTTAAATACATTTTATTATAGTTTGGATGGAGTGCAGTATGACAACGGGAAGATCAATGTAGTGCTTAAGATGACGGCCAACAAGCCACGATATAACCAGAAAAAGTGGTGAGTAAAATTTCCGCGTGGCAGATTAACTGAGACAATGTTGTGTTCATAGAAAGATAATTACTAGAATGGTCATTCCTATTCAAGTCAATGTTGTGTGTGTCGTTATCAGAAAACCAGGGTAGTAAAATATCAAAGCGGAGATCTTGTTCCCAGTCTAAGCTGTATCTCTGTCCCCCCCCCAAGCTCTTACCACTGTGATGTCACTCTGAGGTCTGAGGATGGCAAGGAGTTCCCCTGTCACAAGTGTGTGCTGTGTGCCAGACTTGGTGAGCTACTATGTGTCAACATATTGTTGCGTTTCTTGGAGTTTGAGGGGTGAACTGTGGGTTTAGGTTATTTAAGGTTGTAGACATCTGACACTAGAGTGGCCAGTCATTTGTTAAAGCCGTGGGACCAGTTTTCGGTACACAGATTAAACCTAGCCCTGGACTAAAATCATGCTCAATGGAGAATCTCAATTGAAAATGATTTTTAATTAAGGAGTAAGATGTGTCTGGGGGATGATTTGTGGACATTTCTTAGTGGCAGTTCTATTGTAAACATGTCATGTGTTTCAGAGTACTTCCACAGTATGCTGGGGAACCCCTGGATAGAGGTATGTTATGTTTTGTCTTTGATGTTATTTCATGTTTATCAATCCATAGTAGTTTTTACAATTGATAAAATATCTGTTTGTTGCTGGCAATTGGAGGTCTTGCTCATTGTACACTAAAGCTTAATTTTAATATTGCCAGAAGTAACCGTTGGCTCTGAAAACATTGTCTCACATTGTGCTTGAGTAAGTGTGCTGCTACTTGTGATGGTGATGTAGTTGTTGTGTGCCCCCCACAGGCCACTTCTTGTAGTGCCCTAGAGATGCCCACCAGCTCAGAGATACTGCAGGTCATCCTAGAATATGTCTACACTGACGAGTCTCCCACTATCAAAGGTACAGGACACACCAGGTCATGCATATACAACCTGTACACACACACACACACACACACACACACACACACACACACACACACACACACACACACACACACACACACACACACACACACACACACACACACACACACACACACACACACACACACACACACACACACACACACACACACACACACACACTCAGTGAAAAATGTTTTGGAACTATGGATGGAAATGAGCTTTCTTGCTAACTTGGGTACATAAACATTGACTCTGTAATGTTGATAAATGTGCACTGTCCCTGTCAAAGAAGTAAATAAAATAAATATTGAGTTAAAAATAAGTCTACCACGTGGCTACCCCTAATAATATTTACGAACCTCATGTTGACTTTGAACTTGATGCACAAGGTAGTTGGAAGCTAAAAGTCTGTCTCTATCCACTTCCAGAGTCTCTCAATGTGGAGTTTGTCTGCAACGTGTTGGTGGTGGCCGATCAGCTTCTCATCACCCGACTGAAGGAGATGTGTGAGGTGGCCATCACTGAGAACCGTATGTCCTCTCATCTTCCCTCTGTCTTCTTAGCCCTCTCTGCTCTCCTCCCATGCCTCTGTCCTCCTCTCTTTCTCTCCTGCCTGTCAACATGTCAAACAGCTTTGTCTTGAAAATCACCTGTGTGAGAGCACTGTCCTGTTTGTTTTAAAAAATGGCTTCCTCTTCTGTCTCCTCAGTGACGCTGAAGAACGCTGCGGAGCTGCTGCAGTTTTCTGCCATGTACAACGCTGAGCAGCTCAAACTGTCCTGCATCCAGTTCATCGTGCACAACATGGCTGCTCTGCTCGAGTCCAAGTGAGTGTGTGTATAAAGTACATTCTGAAAGTATTCGGACGACTCTACTTTTCCCACATTTTATTATGTTACAGCCTTATTTTAAAAATTTATTATGAGGTAAGCAACACTGAAGCATGCACGAGAGCACCAGCTGTTCTGGATGACTGTGATAACGCTCTCGGTAGCAGATTCGATCAAAACCTTTAAACAGGTCAACATTCACACAGCCGCTGGGCCAGGCGGATTACCAGAACTTGTACTGAAAGCATGCGCGGACCAACTGGCAAGTGTCTTCACTGGCATTTTCAACCTCTCCCTGACCGAGTCTGTAATGCCTAAATGTTTCAAGCAGACCACCATAGTCCCTGTGCCCAAGGAAGCGAAGGTAACCTGCCTAAATGATTACCGCCCCGTGGCACTCAAGTCGGTAGCCATGAAGTTCTTTGAAAGGCTGGTCATGGCTCACAACATCCACCCTTCACCCACTCAATTTGCATACCTCCCCAACAGATCCACAGATGGCGCAATTTAAATTGCACTCCACACTGTCCTTTCTCACCTGGACAAAAGGAACACCTATGTGAGAATGCTGTTCATCGACTACAGCTTAACGTTCAACACCACAAAGCTCATCACTAAGCGAAGGACTCTGGGACTAAACACCTCCCTCTGCAACTGGATCCTGGACTTCCTGATGTGCTGCCCCCAGGTGGTAATGATGAGACTGCCTATAGGGAGGAGGTCAGAGAACTGGCAGTGTGGTGCCAGGACAACAACCTCTCCCTCAATGTGAGCAAGGCAAAGGAGCTGATTGTGGACTACAGGAATGGCGGGCCAAACCGGCCCCCATTCAACATCGACGGGGCTGTAGTGAAGCAGGTCGAGTTTCAAGACCCTTGGTGTCCACATCACCAATTAACTATCATGGTCCAAACATACCAAGACCGTTGTGAAGAGGGCACGACAACTTTTTACCCCTCAGGAGACTGAAATGATTTGGCATGGGCCCCCAGATCCTCAAAAGGTTCTACAGCTGCACCATTGAGAGCGTCCTTACCGGTTGTATCACCGACTTGTATGGTAACTGCTCGGCATCTGACCATAAGACGCTACAGAGGGTGGTGCGAACGTCCCAGATCATCACTGGCGCCAAGCTTTCTGGCGTCCAGGACCAATATAATAGGCTGTGTCAGAGGAAAGCCCATTAGAATTGTCAGACTTCAGTCACTTAAGTCAGACTTTTCTCTGCCACCGCACGGCAAGTGGTTCCAGAGCACCAAGTGTAGGACCACAAGGCTCCTCGACAGCTTCTAACCCCAAGCCATTAGGCTGCTGAACAATTCATAAAAATGTCCACCGGACAAAAATGCCCACCTACATATACAGATTACCTCAACTAGCCTGTACCCCCGCACACTGACTCTGTACCGGTGCCCCCTGTATATAGTCTCGTTATTATCATTCTTACTGTGTTTGTATTACTTTTTATCTTAGCCTACTGGGAAAATATTTTCTTCTTGAACTGCACTCTTGGTTAAGGGCTTGTAACTAAGCATTTCATGGTAAAATCAACACTTGTTGTATTCGGCGCATGTGGCAAATGGTTTGATTTAGATTTCTTCCATCTTTCTCTGCAGATCCTCTCAAGCTCTGTCAGGTTGGATGGGGAGCGGTTTTCAAATCAAATAATTTTGTTGGTCACACACACATGGTTAGTAGATGTTGTTGCGAGTGTAGCAGTGCTTGTGCTTCTAGTTCCGACAGTGCAGCAATATCTAACAAGTAATCTTAACAATTCCACCACTACCTAATACACACATCTAAGTAAAGGAATGGAATAAGAATATATGGATGAGCAGTGACAGAGCGGCATAGGCAAGATGCAATAAAATACTGTACATATGAGATGAGTAATGTAAGATGTGTAAACATCATTATTAATAAAGTGACTAGTGATCCATTTGTTAGTGGCCAATGATTTCAAGACCATGTAGGCAGCAACCTCTGTTAGTGATGGCTGTTCAACAATCTGATGGCCTTGAAACAGAAGCTTTGATGTGCCTGTACTGACCTCACCTTCTGGATGGTAGCTTGGTGAACAGTGGTTGTTCTTGGTCTTTTTGACCTACCTGTGACATCTGGTGCTGTAGGTGTCCCGGAAGGCAGGTAGGTTGCCCCCGGTAATGTGTTGTGTAAACTGCACCACCCTCTGGAGAGCCCTGCGATTGAGGGTGGTGCAGTTGCCGTACCAGGTGGTGATACAGCCCGACAGGATGCTCTCAATTGTGCATCTGTAAAAGTTAGTCAGGGTTTTATGTGCCTAGCCAAATTTCTTCAGCCTCCTGAGGTTGAGGCGATGTTGCCCCTTCACCACACTGTCTGTGTGGGTGGACCATTTCAGTTTGTCTGTGATGTGTACGCTGAGGAACTTTAAAAAAAACTTTCCACCTTCTCCACTGCTGTCCCTTCGAAGTGGATAGGAGGGTGCTCCCTCTGATGTTTCCTGAAGTCCACGATCATCTCCTTTGTTTTGTTGACGTTGAGTGAGCGGTTGTTTTCCTAACACCACACTGAGTGCCCTCACCTCCCTGTAGGCTGTCTCGTCTTTGATGGAAATCAAGCCCACTACTGTTGTCGTCTTCAAACTTGATGATTGAGTTGGAGGCATGTGTGGCCACGCGGTCGTGGGTGAACAGGGAGCACAGGAGGGGGATGAGGACGCACTGTTGTGGGGCCCCAGTGTAGAGGATCAGCGAAGTGGAGATGTTGTTTCCTACCTTCACCACCTGGGGTCAGCCCGTCAGGAAGTCCAGGACACTATCACACAGGGTGGGGTTGAAACCCAGAGTCTCAAGCATAATGATGAGTTTGGAGGGTACCATGGTGTTGAATGCTGAGCTGTAGTCAATGAACAGCATTCTTAAATAGGTATTCCTATTGTCCAGATGGGATAGGGCTGTGTGATGGCGATTGCATAGTCTGTGGACCTATTGCGGTGGGTCTCGGTTGACTGGTAAAGTGGAGGTGATATGATCCTTGACTAGTCTCAATCACTTCAGTTCTCTCCAGAGATGTTCAAGTCCAGGCTCTGGTTGGGCTACTCGAGGACATTGAGACTTGTCCTGAAGCCACTCCTGTGTTGTCTGAGAACATGCTCCAGAGCACTCAGGATTTCATCAAGGATCTCTCTCTAATTTGCTCCGTTCATCTTTCCCTTTATCCTAACTAGTCCCCCAGTCCCTGCCACTGAAAAACATCCCCACAGCATGATGCTGCCACTACCATGCTTCACCATATGGATGGTGTCAGGTTTCCTCCAGATGTGACACTTTGTATTCAGGCCAAAGAGTTCATTTAGGTTTCATCAGACCAAAGCATCTTGTTTCTCATGGCCTGAGTCCTTTTGGCTCCAAGCAGGCTGTCTTGTGCCTTCTTATTGTGGGGTGGCCACTCTACCATAAAGGTCTGATTGGTGGAGTGCTGCAGAGATAGTTGCCCATCTGGAAGGTTCTCCAATCTCCACAGAGGAACTCTGGGGCTCTGTCAGAGTGACCATTGGGTTCTTGGTCACCTGCCTGACCAAGGCTTTTCTCCCCTGATTGCTCAGTTTGGCTGGGCGGCCAGCTCTAGGACGAGTCTTGGTGGTTCCAAACTTCTTGCATTTAAGAATGGAGGCCACTGTGTTCTTGGGGACCTTCAATGCTGCATGAATATTTTTGTATCCTTCCCCAGATCTGTTCCTCAATACAATCTTGTCTTGCGCTCTACTGACAATTCCTTCGACCTCATGGCTTGGTTTTTGCTCTGACATGCTCTGTCAACTGTGGGACCTTAAATAGACAAATTCTTTATGGATCTGTGTTAGGAAGTGCAGCTCAGTTTACGAGTCGTTTTGTGGGCAGTGTGCACAGAGCTTGTCTTCTCTTGAGAGCCAGGTATGCCTATGGTGTCCTTCCTCAATAGCTATACTCACCGAGTCTGTACATAGTCAAAGCATTCCTTAAGTTTGGGTCAGTCACAGTGGTCAGGTAATCTGCCACTGTGTACTCTATTTAGGGCCAAATGGCATTCTAGTTTGCTCTCGTTCAAGTGTCTTTTTTTGTCTCAATTGTTTGGGTCTAATTGCTGTCCAGCTTGCTTAGGGGACTCTTCTCCAGGTTCCTCTCTTTGTAGGTGATGGCCATGTTTTGGAAGGTTCTGGAATCACTTCATTTTAGGTGGTTGTAGAATTTAACCTCTCTTTTCTGGATTTTGATTATTAGTGGGTATCGGCCTAATTCTGCTCTGCGTGCATTATTTGGTGTTTTGCATTGTACACAGAGGTTATTTTTGAATAAGTGATTCAAATATTTTTAGCCAGATCCTAATTGGCATGTTGCATTTTTATGTTCCTTCTCAGATTTGTGGAAGTTAACTGTGGCGCTGATGTTTGGGCTGAGGTATGTTTAGGCCTTTCAGGTTATGTCGATATAGGACTCGTTTTACTCTGGATAAAGATACTTTTGTACCTGTTTCCTCTAGCATCTTCAGAAGGTCCTTTGCTTGCACTTTTCACACCAAAGTATGTTCATCTCTAGGAGACGGAACGCGTCTCCTTCCTGAGTGGTATGACAGCTGCGTGGTCCCATGGTGTTTATACTTGTATACTATTGTTTGTACAGATGAACGTGGTACCTTCAGGCATTTGGAAATTGCTCCCAAGGATGAACCAGACTTGTGGAGGTCTACAATTGTTTTTCTGAGATCTTGGTTGATTTCTTTTGATTTTCCCATGATGTCAAGTAAAGAGGCCCTGAGTTTGAAGGTAGCCCTTGAAATACATCCACAGGTACACCTCCAATTGACTCAAATGATGTCAATTAGCCTATCAGAAGCTTCTAAAGCCATGACATCATTCTCTGGAATTTTCCAAGCTGTTTAAAGTCAGTCAACGTAGTGCATGTAAACTTCTGACCCACTCAAATTGTGATACAGTGAATTATAAATTAAATAATCTGTTTGTAAACAATTGTTGGAAAAATTACTCGTCATGCACAAAGTAGATGTCCTAACCGACTTGCCAAAACTATAGTTTGTTAATAAGAAATTTGTGGAGTGGTTGAAAAATGAGTTTTAATGACTCTGACTTCAACTGTGTGTGTGTGTGTTGAAGAGGGTTGGGCTTAAGCTGCATCCCTGTCTCACCCCATGGCTCTGTGGATAGAAATTGTTTTTGTTGTTGTTGCCAAATGTTAATCCACGCTTGTTGTTTGTGTACATGGATTTCATAATGTGTTTTTTTTTCTTTTTTTCCCAACACCACTTTCCATCCATTTCTATATCAAGTTTTAATTAACAAAGCATGAGAACACTTTGCTTTTGCTTTTTTAGGGTGTGCTGGGTGAATACTTGGTCTGTCCTATGGTAATTTGTTAAAATGCCAATTTGATATTTGCTCAGTACATTGTTTTCACTGAGGAAATGTACTTGTCTGCTGTTAATGATAATGAAGAAGATTTTCCCAAGGTTCCATGGTAGTTACTGGGTCAAATTTGTCTCCACTTTTGTGGATTGGGGGGGGGTTCCACATATTGAGGATACCATCTACACCACAGGTCTTTTTTGGGGTGGAGGGTTTATTTTGTCTTGTAAGTTCATTCAATGTAATTGGAGAATCCAGTGGGTTCTGGTAGTCTTTTAATAGTTGATTATAAGATTTGTATTTGATCATGTATATGTTTCTGCTGGTTCTTTGTTGTAGGGCCAAAAAGATTGGAGAAGTGGTTTACCCATATCTCAGTTTTGGATAGATAACACTAAACAAACAAGAGTTTTCTAATTTTCCCAGATGAGGCAAAACTATGGATTCTTCTTCTTCGAGAGTCTCTCTCTGTTTTTATATATCCTTATCTCTCTCTTCAGAGCGCTGGATATCCTGAGTGATGACGTGCTGGTGGAGCTCTCTGCCTCTTACAGGAGGATGGTGAGTAATTTCCCCTTTGTGCCGTGACCGTACCTGCATCATCTGTATAGTGCGATACCTGGCATATGTTCAGTAGGGGAACTCAACAGAAAATGAAAATAGGCATTGTTATTGGAGGGTTTCTCAGTCCCTCCCTGTTTCACTCGTTTTCTTCCATGTGATTCTAACTGAACATGACTGTTGGTTCTGATTAACTGACCTTCCTGTCAGATTCCGGCCATGCAGAAGCGACTGATCACGCCTTACCCAGACGCCCCGGACCTCACTGTGTACGAGGGCATGGACTCTTCATTCAGCGCTGAAGCTGACGCTGAACTAGACTACTCCTGCAGGTACTATGACATCTATCAAACTACTATACAACACTGGCTGCATCTCATTCCAGAAGTTGCTTGTTCACTCCCTGGCATGAATGAGATGGGACTGAATTGGTGCTGAAAATAGGTTGCAATGTTTTGGATTGAAATGCATCCAGCCAGTAACCTCCCTAACACTTGAACCGTGGCCGAATTTGTTTCTCTTCCTCCTCTCAGGGACACTCTGTTGAAGAAGGCCAAGTTGAAGGCCAAAAGAAAACCTAGGCGACGCTCCGACAGCTCAGGGGGTTACACCCTTTCTGGGGGTTACATCCAGAGCCCACCTGCTGCAGGTAGAACACACACACACACACACACACTCTTTATCACGGCACACAATAATTATTTCCTTTAGTTGGAGTTGGGCTGATATGAATTATGATACACCGTCTCTTCTCAGTCCTCTCTCCCAGCCTGGTCAAGTCAGGAAAGACCAACTCTGTGGAGTCTCTGCAGGAGCTGATGACATCTGACTCTGAGGGCAGCTACAAGGATGTGCGCAGCCCCCGAAACCTCCAGAGTCCCGTGTTCCATGACAGGCCCGAGGAGGGGAGGGCTGAAGGAGGTCCCAGGTTGAAGACGCCCCCCAGCACCACCGCCACCATGCGGAACGGCCTCCCCGCCGTGCCCCCAAAGAGTTCTGTTCCAGAGCACATCCCCAAGGTCACAGCCAGGTGAGCCAGGTCACTGTGGACCAGGTCAGGGTTCAGGGGTGGAACTGTATGTGACCTTGTGTCTTCTCTCTCCAGTCCTGCTCTGTCACGTCCTGTCTTGGATATCAGGGCCATCCTGGATATGGAAGCCAGCTCAAAGACTCAAAGTCTCAGAGCCACTCCCAAAAGTCCTGTCAGTGTTGGCAGCAGTAGCAAGCAGTCCCCTCTCCCAGCCAAGCTTTCCCAGAAACAGAGGAAGATGATCGCCATGGCAACCAAGGAGGGCAGTGCGGAGTGTGCCCTATCCAAATCGCCACCTGTCATTACTCCCTCAAAGAATGTGAAAGCATGGTAAGCCCCCCTCCATAAGGAATGCTCCTGATATCAGAGCCAGCACAGAAGGTTGGTGAGAAAATCCCTATGTAATAGAGTAGGTCCTCTCCCGGTCTCATTTGTGTTGAATGTTTCATGTACAAATACAGAATCTGCGTATTCCCTCAGCTGTTAGTGAAAGTAGTGCTTTTTAATGCGCTGAATTAGTACTTTTGATTCATCAAATGTTGTTGAATATGGTTCCACCTCCCTTCTCTCCTCAGGGCCACTCCGGTCCAGACACCCCCTTCGTCTCGAGCTTTCCGGGACCTCCTGGTGGAGGAGGAGAGCCTGGACAGGAACGGGAGGCCAGGGTCCCCGGGAAAGCCAGTTGCTCAGGGGCCTCCGTTCTCTGCTGCCAGGAGGGTCAACTTCAAATGTACTGCTAAGCTTCCCAGCGAGCCAGAGAGACCTGCTGGGTAAGACTGTGTGCACACAGACACGCACAGATACGCAGTCGGTCATATTTTATGTTAGTTGTCACCAACACACATACAGAAGTGTGTGTGTGTATATATCACACACACACACACACACACACACACACACACACACACACACACACACACACACACACACACACACACACACACACACACACACACACACACACTAGAGGAGTACACTAGCATGTATGGCCAAGGGATGAATGCCCTTATGGCCGATGAATCAATGAACTATCACTCTACCCTAAAGTACCAGTGTTGTCCACTAGATGTCTCTAGTATGTCGCCATGCTCACGCAGATTCCTGTTTCTATTAAAGACAGGAATCTGACACGCACTAACAGCTCTACTAGCATCAATGTCAGTTGGTTACCTTGGTGATGCACAACTTCGTTGTAGTAAGAAGATAGTGAAGCTTGAATCTATGGTTATTGTGCCATAATTAGGCCTATGTTATAGCTGATGGTTTAACCATACAGGATTTAGTTCAGTCTGTGTGCGGTATCTCTTTAGAATAAACATAGTCACTAAGAAAGTGGCAAGTGACTTTCTCTGGTTATTCCCAGTTATTCCAAAGGGAAGCAGACGAAAGAAAGAATAAGGATTTGGAGGATTATGTTAAGCTTCCCGGCTAGTCCGGGAAACCAGTCCTGAGTCTGGTTTGCTTGAGCAGGTGCATCGGAAATGTTCAAATGTTATTGGAAGGTAAGAAGCTCCTGCACACTGGGCGTGCAATGTATCACCTTTATTGATGTCTAAAAGCTCTGATGAGATTGCAACAACAATAAGCATAGCCTTCTCTACATACACTCTCGTGAAACTCCTGCCAACATGGGTGCAAAGTGATCTATGCAGATGCACAGATGGCACAAAAAAAACGCTGAACCGGTCATTGTTTTAGCGAGAGGAAAATATCGCCCGAACTCCCTTCGCTAAGCACTCCTCTGAATTCTGGGCAACCAATCGCAGCACTCCAATGGCTAGCAACTGTCGTTGAGTCTGACACCTCAGACAAGCTCATGAACACATGAAAGCCAATGGGGAAAAACAGAGATTTATATAAATAAATATATGTTTTGAATGGCTAAATAACAATATACCAGGGGTACTTGCCACTGTGTTTCCTGAAATGCAGAGGCTCTTGGAATATTTTGCTAATACGAAATTATACTTTGTTAGTGTAACAGTATAGCTTCCGTCCCTCTCCTCGCCCAAACCTGGGCTCGAACCAGGGACCCTCTGCACACATCAACAGTCACCCTCAAAGCATTGTTACCCCATCGCTCCACAAAAGCCACGGCCCTTGCAGAGCAAAGGGAACCACTGAAACGCTATTAGCGCGCACCACCGCTAACTAGCTAGCCATTTCACATCGGTTACACTCACCCCCCTTTTGACCTCCTCGTTTTCCGCAGCAACCAGTGATCCGGGTCAACAACATCAATGTAACAGTAACTTTAGTCCGTCCCCTCGCTCGAACCAGGGACCCTCTGCACACATCAACAGTCACCCTCGAAGCATCGTTACCCATCACTCCACAAAATCCGCGGCCCTTGCAGAGCAAGGGGAACCACTACTTCAAGGTCTCAGAGCGCGTGATGTCACCGATCGAAACACTATTAGCGCGCACCACCACTAGCTAGCCATTTCACATCGGTTACATTAGCTCAACTGGTTAGCTACGGGCTCTCTCATTGAGCTCCAAACTTTGCTAACGCTGCCTAGCTTGCTAACTACTTAACTTTCTCATAGTTAGCTTGCTAAATTGGCTATATTAGGAATATCATTTCTGCTGTCGACATTGGCAAAATATTTGAGAACTTATTAGTAGGGATGCACGATGTATCGGTGAACATATTGGAATCGGACGATATTAGCTAAAAATGCCAACATTGGTATCGGCTGATGTCTAGTTTAACGCCCCAATGTGCAAAACTGATGTGAAACCTGACGTGCATACCTACATGATGTAATAACGCCACGTAAAAGGTTGCGCTATACGTGCAACACAGCATTCCTAAACTAGCCCACAATGTCTGCTGTGTGGCTTGAGCAGTCAAAGTCGAGCAGTCATTTGAAAAAGTAACAAACTTTCTGGGGCGGCAGGGTAGCCTAGTGGTTAGAGTGTTGGACTAGTAACCGAAATAAGAATTTGTTCTTAACTGACTTGTCTAGTAAAATAAAGGTAAAATAAAAAAAATAAAAAAAAGGTGAAATCCATTAAAGCCAAGATAATGAAATTCATTGCCCTTGACAATCAACCGTTCTGTCGTGGGTGATGTTGGCTTTCGCCGACTGGTCGAGCGCCGGTACACACTACCAAGTGCGCTATTTTTCAGATGTTGCCATACCGGAGTTACACAGTAATAGCGTCACGACATAATACTATGGAATGCCATTTGGGTCTTTGCGTGTTTAAAAAGATACAGTAGCACTGTCAAATATGTACAAAAGTCTACAAACGCTTCCCAAGAATGTTGTGCTTAAAATACCGCGTTGGTAATAAAGCATAATTTGTTCGACCGCAACTTCTGGGGTATCTAACTTTAGCTTGGTACCTAGCTAGCACCAATACAACCAGCCTGAAAACAAGGAACAGTAGAACCTGAAGTCACTTTCATTATTCTTTACAATGATTTAGGAATCCCTGTAAGTATTAGCTAGGTAGCCACTTGTTGTTCGCCTATTGAAATTGAACTTCAGTTCATGAAAATAAATAGCCAGTCAGCAACTTAGCTTTGGGCAACAGTGGTAACGTTTTCAGCCGCCAGGTAGCTTCATCTGGCTAGAGAGGCTTGGCCGCACAGGGTCATGTGTTGTGAAGCTAGCCACAATAAGGATTAGGCACAATAGTGGAATTTTCAGTTAGGCCTTCAAAATAAAAGTATATTTGACAGTAGTGCAAATGGTAATTGCAAAGTCCACTATTGTGGCTATCTTCATATAGATGGATCCGACCACCATTAATCAAATAAGAACTGTCTTATAAATGAGGGGTATTTTAGATGACACCTAGCTATATAGTTTGCTAGCTAAATATAGCCACTGAAACAGATTGTTCTTCAACAAAAATATAGCTTTAAAATTGTTTTTATGACCAGCACTGTAGGTGAGCGAGACGACTTTACCAGCATTATAGCATACGTATCGATGAAATAAGAGTGACCGTGTAATCAATGTGTAATAACTACTTAAAAAATGTATGAATTCGATAAATTATTGTGATGTGCAGTCATATTCAGGTCCTGATTGGTCAATAAGCTTATTTGACACATTAAGTAGTATATTTATTGACACCCAAAGACCCAAATGACATTCCATAGAAATCCTGGTTGAGAATGAAACGACTGAACAAGCAAGTAAGTGAATTAAATAGGTTTTTGATTGTTTTATTGGTAATGGGGACACACAAATGCCAACCAAATAACTTTTTGATCAGTGATGTGTGTAACCGTTATTTAACTAGGCATGTCGGTTAAGAGAAAAATCTTATTTACAGTGATTGGCAAATCCGGACGACGCTGGGCCAATTGTGCGCAGCCCTATGGGACTCCCAATCTCGGCCGAATATGATACAGCCTGGATTCGAACCAGGGACTGTAGTGATGCCTCATGCACTAAGATGCAGTGCCTTAAACCACTGTGTCTGTCTGTGTTAACTATTTAACTGTATTAGAATGCTTAAAACACCGCTAAAATGTTAATTATTGGGAATTTTGGCAAGGAAAATATCAGCCAAAAATGTAATATCGGTGCATCACTACATATTATCCCCCAAAGTGGTTAGTACCCTTGACTGCATGCACAGAGCCATTCAGTGGCTAGCCATACTACAAACACAATTTTATCAGTTTCCCATACTGCTGGGCGATATGGCCAAAATATCATATTTACGGTAGGCTGAGAGAGCCTGGACTGAGGGCTTGTAGGTCTGTTGTAAGGCAGGTCCTCACCAGGCATCACCGGCAAGAACGTCGCCTATGGGCAAAAAACCCACCATCACTGGACCAGACAGGACTGTCAAAAAGTGCTCTTCACTGACGAGTCTCGGTTTTGTCTCACCAGGGGTGATGGTTGGATTTGCATTTATCGTCGAAGGCATGAGCGTTATACCTCGGCCTGTACTCTGGAGCGGGATCGAGGTGGAGGGTCCGTCATGGTCTGGGGCAGTGTGTCACAGCTTCATTGGACTGAGCTTGTCATTGCAGGCAATCTCAACGCTGTGCGTTACAGGGAAGACATCCTCCTCCCTCATGTGGTACCCTTCATGCAGGCTCATCGTGACATGACCCTCCGGCATGACAATGCCACAAGCCATACTGCTCATTCTGTGTGCAGGGACGTTATAGCACGTTAGGGACCTGTTGGACCGGAGGGTGAGGGTTAGGGCCATTCCCCCCAGAAATGTCCAGGAACTTGCAGGTGCCTTGGTTGAACAGTGGGGGAACCTCTCACAGCAAGAACTGGCAAATCTGGTGCAGTCCATGAGGAGGTGCTGCTCTGCAGTACTTAATGCAGCTGGTGGCCACACCAGATACTGACTGTTACTTTTGATTTTTGACCCCCCCCTGGTAGTCACATGTCTGTGGAACTTGTTCAGTTTCTCAGTTGTTGAATCTTATGTTCATACAAGTATTTACACATGATAAGTTTGCTGAAAGTAAATGCAGTTGACAGTGTGAGGACGTTTTATTCTTTTGCTATGTATGTAGTCAGCAAACCATTAGCTACATTTTATTAACTAGCTAGTGATTAGCGGCTAACAAGATTTTAGACCCAACTTGCAAAGAAAATACAAACTAGCTGTTTGCAGATGTAAGAAACACAAACTAATATTGTAGTACTAGAACCCTAGGGGAATTTATATTAAGATTCGAAGTGAAAACCACATCCATGTCGACATTGTTGCATGTGCTGCATGCAGACTGAACGCAAGTGTCTCGTGGTTGAGGAATAACACATGAGCTCCTTGAGTGACGGGTGTTGCTAAGTCTGTGTGAGTATCAGCATAGAGAGAGACCGGAGACTGACTCGAGCAGCGAAGTAAACTATAAAAATGTATGTAACACACAGCCTATCACATTTTCTAAAAACCCAACTTTCAAATAACGTTAAAGAATTTAATGTACAATTCAATACCGGTATAAGGTCAAATACGGTGTACCACCCAGCCCTATGTTCCTGTGAAGCAATTGTATTGACAGTCCACCACAACATACCCAAGAGTTTCCTGATTAGTAGTCTGTTTTTTAATTTCATTGTGTTTTAAGATCAGGGGATTTCGTCAGTGGTTGGAAGGGGAGTTTGGCTTCCTGGGTTAATGTTGTGAGGTTCCAACTGTAACCAAGTGGGGCGGGGCTTAGTGAAGGGTCAATGTACTGAACGGGAAGCCGCTGCCTGAAGCAGGATGTAACTCATTGCTCGGGCTGTGGGGCCACCAGGCTTGATGGTCACAATGACCTTTTCACTTCCCATTCATCAAGACTGACATGTCTAGTGAACTACTCCCTGGTTGGAACAGATCATATGATCAGTCCCCACCCCCAATCCTAACCTTAACTATTAGTGGGGGAAATGATAAACTGACCCAAGATCAGCATCTAGGGGCAACTTCACCCTGCACAGTGAACCTCAGACACCAGCTGGGTTGGTAGAGCTTTAGATGCCGAAAGAGCTGAATATTTGCCTGGTCCCAGATCTTTGTTTGTGCGAAGATAAAAAAATAACCACAGGAGTTGGCAAGACCGCACAAAATGAGACCAGGTTAACTGCGTACTCCTGAAATGAGAAACTGAATACTGCGTACTCCTGATTTGAAACGACAGTAAACGATACGATTTCAGCGTAATAGATTTTGGGGTGTTTTTACATAACGTTTGGAAGAGATTGTTCATGTGCTGTGTCCTATAACGTTGACATCTAAATTAACACATAATATGGGCGGAGGTGTTTTAGGAATGCATTGCGGATGTTTTCACTTAAACTTTGGTAGCAATGTTTTTTGAATTGTGACATCTCTCAAATCATATCAGGCCAACGAATTACAGGAAGTGGGTGCGCTTGTGTGACCCAAGGGTGTCAAACTCTGTTTTTGCAGAAGCTCTTGACTTTTGCTTACTTCCTCTTCTATCAGTCATTCGGGGACTCTGTCTTCCAGATGTAGATCTTTTCTCACTGCCCAGAGCCAAGATGGATTAAAGACCACAGACTGGGAACGCTCTCTTTCCGGTCTGTGACGTCCGCTCCCACTCTGTGCAGTCTCTAATGACACCCTATTCCGTATGTAGTGCACTACATTTGGGCTCCCGAGTGGCGCAGCATCTCAGGGCAAGAGGTGTCACTATAGTCCCTGGTTCGAATACAGGCTGTATCACATCCGGCTGTGATAGGGTGACCCAGCATTGTCCGGGTTTGGCTGTCATTGTTAATATATGTCATTGTTAATATATATATATATATATATATATATATATATATATATATATATATATATATATATATATATACACACACAGTTGAAGTTTACATACATCTTTGCCAAATACATTTATTTAAAATTCCTTGTCTTGGGTCAGTTAGGATCACCACTTTATTTTAAGAATGTGAAATGTCAGAATAATAGTTGTGATTTTATTTCAGCTTTTATTTCTTTTATCACATTCCCAGTAGGTCAGAAGTTTACATACACTCAACTAGTATTTGGTAGCATTGCCTTTAAATTGTTTAACTTGGGTCAAATGTTTTGGGTGGCCTTCCACAAGCTTCCCACAACAAGTTGAGTGAATTTTCCTCCTGACAGCTGGAGTAACTGAGTCAGGTTTGTAGGCCTCCTTGCTCACACATGTTTTTATATTATTTTTTAAACTCTGTTTTATTAAGTTTTACACATAGACAAGACAAAGCAATATAAATATACTCAACTAGAAAAAAAATACAAATAAAAATACAAATAAAAAAATAGCTTTAAAGATACCATACTTTAGACAAGTTAAACATACCAGGCAGAAGGCTACAGAAGTTAAAGGGCAATCTATAGTACAGGGACAGAGCAAACACCTCACCATTGTTCCTGTAAACAGTCAAGGGATAAGGGTGGAGAAATGCAACCACTCACAGAGAGTCATGGCCACAGACCGACCATCCACTGGACAGTTGTTTTTTTTTAAAAAAAATTTTCTTTTACAATGCTTTAAAATAAAAAAATAAAATGATTATTCATGTAGGCGTGAACAAAGTGTAAAAATAACTGGGAAAAACAAGCTCACACTTCAGTCTCTGCCTGGGCAAGATGAACAAGGCATCTGCGGATCACAATCAATAAGCACATGGACCTTAATGCCCCCCCAGCAAAAACACAGAGAGATGCTCCTCCAACCCTTAAGTCAGACTTATTTTAGTATTAATTGGAATGCCATCAGAGGATGGACTGTTTAAAGTAAGACCGGAATGGAGCCCAAGCCTCATTAAACAGTTTGGTGTTCCCACGTGAATTGAATTGGATTTTTTCTAGTTTCAGAGAGCACAACACATCCCTCACTCAATATTTATAAGATGGGGGAGCTGCCATCTTCCAGTTCTGTAGTATTAGCCGTCTAGCTAAAAGAGTTGTATAAGCGACAGTGTCCGACTGGATTCTTGATAGGGGGGTACCCATGGGCAGTACTCCAAAAAGGGCTGTAAGGGGAGGCGGATCTATAACAGCGTCATATATATCAGAGAAACATTTAAATATTAATTCCCAGAAACCTGACAGTTTATGACAGCCCCAAAACATATGCAACAGTGTGGCTGGTTCCACTTTACATCTGACACAGGTAGGATCAAAATCGGAGAATATTCTTCCAAGTTTGGCCCCCGACCAGTGGATACGGTGAACCACCTTGAATTGAATGAGGCTGTGTCTAGTGCTAAAAGAGGAGTGCACCCTGTGCAGCACAGATTCCCAGGCGTCTTCCCCAAGTTCCTCCCCCAAATCCTTTTCCCATCGAGTCTTTACAGGCACCAAAGAAGGGTTCTGTAAATCATGAATGATTGCATATACATCTGAAATTGCGCCCCTAGGAAGCTTGTTCAGCTCCAAGATGCTCTCAATAGCTGTATTCGCAGGCCTATTGGGAAATCCAGGTGTGTTAGCCCTGACAAAGTTTCTAGTCTGGAGATGGCGGAAAAAGTGCGATTGGGGGAGATTGAACTTTTCCTGCAGCTGAGAAAAAGAGGCAAATGTATCATCAAAGAATAATTGGGCTAGCGAGGAGAGGCCTAGTGAGTGCCAAATGCCAAAAGCCCCATCATTCAAAGATGGAGGAAATAAAATGTTCTGATTGATTGGGCCTGATAGAGAAAAGCCTCGAGGTTAAAGGCTAAACTGAACTGATTCCAAAATAAGAGACTGCTTTCAATTGGGTTGACACACCTTTTGCCTAGGGACACTGGGAGAGACGAGCACAGCACAGAGGAAAGTGCTGCAGGTTTACACGATTCAGACTCCATCTGGACCCAGAGTGGTCTAGGGCCAGTAGGATCAGTCTGCAGCCAGTACAGAACGGCTCTGAAATTCGCAGCCCAGTAGTATGTCTGAAAATTTGGTAGAGCTAAACCCTCCAATGACCTAGGCTTCTGTAAATGTTTTCTACCAATCCGTGGTACCTTGCCATCCCAAATAAAATGCATGAATGTTTGATCCAGTGAAATAAAAAAATATTTTGGAATAAAAATGGGTAAACATTGAAATAAATATAAAAATTTGGGCAACACATTCATTTTAATGACATTAATCCTTCCGATAAGAGGAAGGGGTAACAAATTCCAAAAAGTAAAAGATTGAAACAATCTGTCTGCTAGAGCAACAAAGTTTTCCTGAAACAAATTTGAATATTTCCTTGTCACTTTTGCTCCCAGGTAAGTGAATTGATCCCGGACAATCCTAAACTGAGAACTTGTAAAAGAGCACTTTATTAAAGCAGCCTTGTTTACCGGAAAAAGCTCACTCTTGCCTAGATTCAGCTTGTACCCTGAGATTGATCCAAACATTTTAAGAACAGATGGGGCAAGTGGCAATGAGGTATCGGGGTTGGAGATAAACAAAAGGAGGTCGTCAGCATATAGCGAGACTTTCTGCTCCCAGCCCGCCCTGATTATGCCTTGAATGGCATCATTAGAGCGTAGTGCAATGACGAGAGGCTCGATTGCCAAAGCAAACAACAAGGGGGAGAGTGGGCAACCCTGTCTGGATCCGCGGTGCAAGGGAAAATAGTCAGAGGACAAGTTAATAGTCCGTACCGAAGCCATGTGGGAAAAATAATCTTTATCCACGCAATGAATTTGGGGCCAAAGCCAAATCTATAAAGGGCAGCTGTTAGGTAATCCCACTCAACGCGGTCAAACGCTTTTTCGGCATCAAGTGAGACCACCACCTCCGGGTTCTCCGACGCTGGGGAGTACAGTATATTCATAAGGCGCCTAATATTGAAAAATAAATGCCTATTTCTCACAAAGCCAGTTTGGTCAGAGTGAATTACTTGGTGCAGCAAGCCTTCCATACGGATGGCTAAAAGCTTAGCTAGGATTTTGTAATCACAGTTTAAAAGCGAGATTGGGCGATAGGATCCACATTCCAGGGGGTCTTTGTTTTTCTTTAGTAGTAATTAAATTAAAGCCTGATAAAGACTAGGTGGTAGCTTTGAAGTATTGAGGCACTCGGCAAATAGTCGAGACAAGAATGGGCAAAGCAGACCAGAAAACGTCCTGTAAAATTTGGTTGGAAAACCGTCTGGACCCGGTGATTTACCACTTTTCATTGCGGACACTGCTGTTGCAATCTCCTCAAGCGTAAATTCTTCTTCTAGATAGTCATGGGAGTCTGTATCAATTGAAGGCATATTCAAGCCATTAAAGGAGGAGTCAATCAGCAAGGGGTCTTGAGGGAATTCAGAGGTGTATAGCGCAGAGTAAAATTGTTTAAATTGATCATTGATCTCTTTATGTAGAACTGTGGTGGCACCAGACGGGGTCCTTATTTGTGGGATTAAACGTGAGGCCTCAGATTTCCGGATCTGATGCGCAAGGAGTTTACTGGCCTTGTTCATAGACTTTGTATCGAGCTCGCAAGAGTAACTGTTCAGCTTGCCTGGTAGAAAGCTCATCAATTTCAGATTGGAGTAGTTGGCGCTCTTTAGCAGATCAGAGGAAGGATCCGTAGCATACTTCTCATCAAGTGTGGCTATGGACTTGCTCAGGTCCCGTAGTCGCTGGGAGCGAACTCTGTTTTGGTTGGCTGTATAAGAAATAATTTGGCCACGTAGGTATGCTTTGAGAGACTCATATGGTAGAGCAGGACATACCTGGTGTTGAATTAGTTTCTAGGTGATTTCAGAAGAGATGAAATTGACACTCCTTATCTGAGAGTAAAATGGGGTTGAGACACCATTGATAACACATAGGAGGTCGCTGGGCAAACTCTAGTTCAAGCACTAATGGTGAATGGTCAGAGATAACAATACTCTCGTAAGTACACTGCCGAAGGTTAGACAGAAGTTTTTTATCCAAAAAGAAGTAATCAATCCAGGAGTATGTTTGAACATGAGAATAAAAGGAATATTGTCTATCTGTAGGATGTAGGAAACGCCAGGCCTCAAACATAGCATATTTCTGAAGAAAGGATTGAATAAGTAGGGCACATTTTAGATGGGCCTGTATTTGTTTGTGAGGACTTGTCAAGAACTGGGGACATTTTACAGTTGAAATCTCCACCTAAAATCAACAAATGAGAATCTAAATTGGGAATAGTAGACAGAAAAGAAGAAATGAAACTTGTGTCATCCCAATTGGGAGCATAAACACTAGCCAAAACAAGAGAGGTAGAAAACAGCTCACCGGTTACTATGACGTATTGTCCCTTAGGATCAGCAATAACCTCAGAAGCTACAAAGGGAGTAGCTTTATCAACCAGAATAGCAGCACCTCTTGATTTACAATGAAAGTCCGAGTGGAACATTTGACCAACCCAGTCCTTACGCATCCTAAAATGCTCACCAGTCCTCAAGTGAGTCTCTTGTAGAAATGCAATATTTGCATTCAAACCCTTTAAGTGTGTCAAAAAAAGGGTTGTTCACCGGGTTGTTAACCCCTTTGGTATTCCAAGAAATGTACTTGATCGTATTATTTCGGCCCCTCTGGGCATTCCCGTTATTCAACCCTGTCATTAGAGCATAGAATGGAAAAGCAAAGAGTGCCCAAAACACCCAGAATAACTTGTCTCAGAGTAATAATGTACGGTGGTAAATGTTTGGAAAAAGTACGGGGAAAAAAACAGATAAAAAAAAAATAAAAAGACAGAATGACAACATTAGAACTGAACAATTCAACCTGCCCCCCACCCCCTATCCCAGACAATACCTCCCCAAACGAGGTACAAGCCTAAATAGAACATGTTCTCTTCTCACAGTATGTCTGTGACAGTGCGGTCTTAAACCTAAACCCACAGTCCCGCTCTTTAAAGTCGCGTTTTGTTAGTGGATCAAGCAGCAAAAAGAAAGATTTGTATGTATTTAAAAAAAAATTTAAAGGCGAATCCCTTGTGCAAACGGAATGACAAAAGCACCACTTGTAGATGTATATAATTGTATTCCCAGTCTTATAACGGGCATTGAGAGGGAAAATAAATCAAATGTATAAAGGCTCTCAGCCAAAAATCTAATTTGAAGTAAGGAAATCGTAGTCGGACAATCAAAATAATAGTAATTATAATAGTAGTCTAGTTGAAGCTGAGACAGCTTACAACCAATACCAAAAAACTACGTGTGCGCAACGTTGAACGTTTCCTTGGCATAAATGACGCTCAAAACTTTTAAAATTAAAGTGAGGCCCCAAAAACCATGTAGCCTCGAGACATTTACTGTTAACTGGGTCAATGCAAACGGATGCAGTAAACAAATAACCAAAAATATTTTGAGTCACCGAGACAGTGTAAACAAACTAAATAGGTGAGCGAGAAGGCACGCACACTAGACGATCAAAACATTAGATCACCTCAAATAAGCCTGAATAGTTTCACCAACTATACAAGACTAGCCTGTTATGTCTAAGCATAATTGTACCACAAGTGGGTTACTTACTATACACAGTACGCAAGCAACAGTTGCTGAACTGTGAGCATATTCAGGACTTCTTGATGTGACGTTGAATGTGAGCCATAGCCTCATCCGGAGATTCAAATGTGTAGTCCTTCTGTAGCTCAGTTGGTAGAGCATGGCGCTTGTAACGCCAGGGTAGTGGGTTCGATTCCCGGGACCACCCATACGTAGAATGTATGCACACATGACTGTAAGTCGCTTTGGATAAAAGCGTCTGCTAAATGGCATATATTATTATATATTATAGTCTTTACCCTCGTGAGATATCCATAAACGGGCCGGGCCGGGAATCGCAGTCCATACATACTTGGATGGTCCCGAAGTACTCGTTTGGCCTGTCCGAAAGCTGCGCACTGCCTGGAAACAGTGGGGGAGTAGTCCTGGTAGATGGAAAAGCTCTGTCCTTGAAAGCTCAGTGGTATTGCGAGCTCGTCGGAGGATCTCTATCTTCTCATGAAAAAAGTGCACTCAAAGAATTATGTCACGGGGCCTCTCCCCATCCCGGGGCTTTGGGCGCAGCAACCGGTGGGCTCGAAACGAAATCCATGGTGCGATGCATTTCGGCGGACTCTGGGACCGATACAAGTCTCAGATTATTGCGGCGAGAGAATCCCTCTAGACTCACGCAGCTCTCCTTAACCTTTTTCAAATCCGCAGCTAGGCGTTTAACTTCAGCCTCCAGGGATGTAGTTAAATCGGAGACATTAGTAGCGGAGGCCTCCAGTGCCTCAATCGTTGTAGTGTGTGATGCAGTTGTTGTTTTGAGTATTGTGATTGCTGGCACAGTCTCGTTCCGCAGGATGGTTAAATCTGCTTTTAAAGTATCAGAAACCTCCTGTATTCTGGCCTCAATCGTAGCAACCACCTGTGTTTTCATTTCAACTATCTCAGAGCGTAGTAGTTTGATGGCCTCGAATGTTCATTTCAGCGCCGCCGGGCCAAGCCGCGCCCCCGGGTAAAGTGTGCGTCCCCGGGCCCTCAGACTCAGGAGAGGGCGGTGATGAGAGCGGGTCTTGTAGGCCGGGTTGTCTCAAAGTCATGCTTTTGGCCTTATGTTTGGTCGACATGCTGACATTCGGGAAGCAAAGTAGTCTTGTTTTTTACGGAAAGGGATCACCAAATTAATATTTGAAAATAAATACGGTTCTGCTGCAGAATTCACATAAACTTTAAGAATACCACGGGAGCAAACGGAAAACACATCAGTAGCACATGGCGTCCCCTACCATCCCCCTCGCACATGTTTTTTAACACATTTTTGCCATGTATTTTATGAAGTGCACCAGTCCCTCCTGCAGCAAAGCCCCCCACAACATGATGCTGCCACCCCCATGCTTCACGGTTGGGTTGGTGTTCTTCGGCTTGCAAGCCTCCCCCTTTTTCCTCCAAACATAACGATGGTCTTTATGGCCAAACAGTTCTATTTTTGTTTCATCAGACCAGAGGACATTTCTCCAATAAGTACGATATTTGTCCCCATGTGCAGTTGCAAACCGTAGTCTGGCTTTTTTTATGGTGGTTTAGGAGGAGTGACTTCCTTGCTGAGGGGCCTTTCAGGTTATTTCGGTATAGGACTCGTTTTACTGTGGATATAGATAATTTTGTACCTGTTTCCTCCAGCATCTTAACAAGGTCCTTTTGCTGTTGTTCTGGGATTAATTTGCACTTTGCGCATCAAAGTACGTTCATCTCTAGGAGACAGAACAGCGGTATGACTGCAGCGTGGTCCCATGGTGTTTACACTTGCGTACTATTGTTTGTACAGATAAACGTGGTACCTTCAGGCGTTTGGAAATTGCTCCCAAGGATGAACCAGACTTATGGAGGTCTACAATTCAATTTCTGAGGTCTTGGCTGATTTTCTTTTGATTTCCCCATGATGTCAAGCGCTTCCTAAAGCCATGACATTTTCTGGAGTTTTAAAGGCACACTCACCTTAGTGTATGTAAACTACTGACCCACTGGAATTGTGATACTGTGAAATAATCTGTCTGTAAACAATTGTTCGAAAATGACTTGTCATGCAGAAAGTAGATGTCCTAACCGAATTGCCAAAACTGTAGTTTGTTAACAAGAATTTTGTTTAGTGGCTGAAACACTTGACACAATTCGTTGATTTGAACTTCTGACTTCAACTGTATGTTTGACCATAGCCCACAGGACTCTGGTCAAAAGTAGTTCACTATGTAGAGAAAATGGTGTGATTTGGGATGTAACCTGGTAGTGGGCCCTGAATTTGAATCCGCCTGTGAGTCTGTGGTGTAGTGATGGCTTCTGATCCTAATCGGCATTTGAGATGACTTCTATGTCACAAGTGATCACTCAGAACAGGAAGTAGGATCCAGTTTCTAATCTACTCCTCATGCTTATGGATGAGCACGGAGGGAGGGAGATTTCAGGGCTGGGGAAAAGTGTAATATCCATATTTGTAGAATGTTCAACCTGTCACAAACTGAAGGTCATTTTCTTTACTGACCAGCCCCTGGGTGCTGGGAGTGGCAGGCAGCCCCCCTACAGCCTCCATGGTAACCTTTGCTTCTATCGTGGAGGAGGAGAAACAGCAGGAGGCTGCACTGATCCGCAGCCGAGAGAAACTTCTGGCACTCATTCAGGTAACGTGTGTGTGTGTGTGTGTGTGTGTGTGTGCAGAAATTTGTAGCAGATGTTTATTTTGCACACTGTGCTTTTCCTTTCACTGTGAGCTTGTCAGTTCGAACTCACGTACTCAACATAATGATCCAGTACCTTGATAAATGTCTCTAAGAGGAAATCTGAAGGACTTAGTGTAGACCCCCCCATCACCTCTGTCGAACTCATATATGTAGGACAGCTGCCTTGACTTGGCTGTGGCTTTAAAGCACTCCAACTGTGTTTGTGTCTCCCGTCCCTCTCCTCGCAGATTGAGGAGGCAGCGATCCAAGAGCTTTTGTATCACTACGGCACCCGCAACAACCCCGACGAGATGATTGTGGTGGAGAGGTGTGTCCAGGGGCCCATCGCCATCCCCTTCTGGAACAAACACTGAGACGTCGCACGTCAAATACCCATCTCCTTATCCACCCGATGACCATATGCATCTCCTGTCAGTCATTGTTACGATATACCTCATGCCTAGTTGTGCCAGTGGGCTGGGTCTGACGCAGGTCTTTTTATGCTTGACTCCAGTGTTCCTTAGGTTTGGTCACGGCTCTTCTTTTTTCATGTTTACCTTTTTGAGTGTGTCCCTGAGCAAGGAACAGTGGGTGAGAAATATTTGTTGCACCTTGTCATCAACATGAGTAGAGATACTCTTCCAAAAAGTTTGAGCTGTTTTAAAATATGTTCACAGTTAAGTAGTTGACAAAGACTAAGTATGTAAGGAAATGGAGCTGTCCAAACTACAAATTGGGTCCCGAACTACATTAACAAAGCAGGATTTGGTCTGTTTCAGCACTTTTTAGGTGAATAAGCTGTGCCAATTAGGAAAAGTACTATAGCACAAGTTCCTCTGAGAAGAACTAAGCCTAAAGCCAGGGCCTGGAGTTCAGAGGCCAGCTTGATCTGGTTGCTACCTAGTTCTACTTTATGAGATGGGAAATGCGTTGTGTTCTGGATATATATTGTGTGATGCAGGGTAGTTGAATCATGGAAGGAGGTGGTCGGGAGTGACTGTGTCATGCAGCCTGCCGTTTTCTAATGTGAGCTAATTGTATATTCGAGTATTCGCTGGTTTCCCTTTATCAGAGTTATAGGGCAGGCTGTCGGGTTTGTGCCTTGCTTTCATCCTGACGATCCTCTGTGTACACACACACTAATAATTTCTACTTTCTGGCTGGTTGTATTTGAGTTGTTTTACTTTATTTTGTGTTCTGGAGCTGATGTGTTGGCTTGGTGACCCAGACCATGTAAACCCAGTCTTTTTCCATGCAGCACCCTTCGTTTGAGACTTTGGATGTGAGAAAATGGCATGCAATAAAACAACTCACCTGTCCAATGACTATGTTTCCTGGTTCTGTTATTCTTTATTGTGGAATGGGTCTTATAATTATTTGAGCAATATTACAATAGGCCCATCTTGTGTTTTGCGAAACAGAAGAGTGTGAATGTCCAAGGCTCAAGATAGTCTGTCTAGTGTTGCTACAAGATTGGAGGCAATCGCCCTCCAACTCCCTGACCGATTCAGTGAGGGCTACATTTATCTCGATGGAAACAGTGCCTCTCTCCACTCTAACATCTATGCTCTGCATAAATAAACAACAATTAAGCACCTACCTGTGATAACCCTGCCATAAAGAGAGGGAAGGGTGGTGATTTAATGGGTCCTAATAGTTCTACGTCGATACAGTATGACATCAGGAGTCTGCCAGAGACCTGAGTTCCTAGTCATTATTCCATTAAGCTCCATTAGTCAGGACGGAGATGATGCCGTTACACAGAAAGGCTCTCAGAAATGAAAAAGGCTCCATGTCAGGTCTGAATGGTCCATCTAGGTCACTGACAGCAGGTCACCTCCTGCTAAAAATGTTTACCTCCGGTAGACGTTTACCTCCTGCTAATGAGCGTGACATACTCCAGAGATGCTCACCACCTCTGAATTTAACTATATGAATGTGGATATCTCCTGAAATTCTCCCTGTTCATAGAATGTAACAGCTGAAAATTCCATCTAATGGGGAAACTTTTTTACGTAACTTTTACAAATGAATCAATTTACTTGAGTTCCAACTTTGAGCATGTACAGTCGTGTCATCCCTGAGCTTTTTCATATCTGTGAAGCTGGAGTAAAATGCCTCTCAAAGCACTAAGCCAATCTCTCTCTTGCTCTCTCCTACCGCTGGCCAGAGCCACGATGGTGACATCTGCCCCCGCTGTTTTCAGTCTTTTTAAGGATGTGTCCCAGATGACACCCTATTCTCTAAGTAGTGCACTACAAAAAGTAGTTTACTATTTAGGGAACAGGATGTGACTTGGGACATATCCTAGTAGTGGGGCCTGAATTGTAATCAGCCAGTGAGTCTGTGATGGGGTGTAGTTAAAAATAAATACAAAAACAGCCTGTATTTGAACCAGGGTCTGTAGTGACTCTTCTAGCACTGAGAAGAGCCTTAGACCGCTGCCATTGATAACTTGCGACATGGAAGTCTTCTCTTATCACTCAGAACAGGGAATCGGTTCCAGGTCCTAGTCTACTCATGCTTATGGATGAGCACGGAGGGGAGGAGGGAGAGTGTTTTCTCTATTGCCGTACAGGGACCATCATCGTTTCATCTTGAAGTTCGAGCCTTGAGTGTTTCTACATCTCTTCCCCCAATCTCACTCATTTATTTCACAGACAACACACACACACTGCGTGTCAGTTGTAATTCACCCACCTTGTCCTCTTGGGTAGCCTTTGGTCATCCTTGGTTACCTCTGTCACACAGCCTATATCCAGCTCAGACCTTCCTCTCTCTTGGTCTCTCTCACGGTCTTCTGTTCCTTAGTTTCCCCTTACCCAGAACAGCCACTGATGAAACCAAAGCCATCTAGTAATTTCCTTACAACCAGAGGGTAGGCGGTCAACAGTAGATGGTTTGAGTAAAATAAATCTTGTTTCCCCTCTTTGGGAGTCACTTCATTTTTAGGTGGTTATAGAATTGAACTGCTCTTTTCTGGATTTTGATAGTGGATTTTGTCCTAATTCTAACCTGCATGCATTATTTGGGGGTTTTATGTTTTAGAGAGGATGTTTTTTTGCAGATTTCTGCATGCATAATTTGGCATTTCTATTTTGTGAATTCTCAGTTGGTCAGAATTCTGCATGCACTCTCAATTTGGTGTTCCTATTTTGTGAATTCTCAGTTGGTGAGTGGACCCCAGATCTCCATAAAGGGCAATGGGTTCTATAACTGATTCAAGTATATTTAGCCAGATCCTTATTGGGATGTTGAATTGTATGTTTTGATGGCATAGAAGGCCCTTCTTGCTTTGTTGAAGTTACTTGTGATTCGGATGTTTAGGTCGAGGTAGATATAGTTCCGTGTGCTCTAAGGCAACAGTGGCTAGATGGAATTTGTAGTTCTGGCAACTGGTCCTTTTTTTGGGACATAATTTTTGTCTTACTGAGATTCACTGTCAAGGCCCAGGTTTAGTATTCTGTGCAGAAGATATAGGCGCTGCTGTAGGCCCTCCTTGGTTGGGGACAGAAGCACCAGATCACCTGCAAACAGTAGATTTTGACTTCAGATTCTAGTATGGTGAGGCCAGATGGTGCCCTCGCCAGTTCGTTGATAGAGGGTGGGGCTCAAGCTGCATCCCTGTTCCACCCCACATCCCTGAGTATAGAAATCTGTGTTTTTGCTAATTGGACGTCTTGTTTGTGTGCAATGATTTTATAATGTGGTTTTCCCCCCCAACACCGCTTTCCCACAATTTATATAACAGACCCTCATGCCAAATTGAGTCAAAAGCTTTTTTGAAATCAACAAAGCATGAGAAGACTTTGCTTTTGTTTTGGTTTATTTGTTTGTCAATTAGGGTGTGTGGTGTGAATATGTGGCCTGTCGTACTGTAATTTGTTAAAAAGACAATTTGACATTTGCTCAGGATATTGTTTTCCCTGAGGAAATGTAGGAGTCTGCTGTTAATTTTTCCCAAGGTTGCTGTTGATGCATATCCCACGGTAGTTATTGGGGGAGAATTTGTCTCCCCCAATTTATGTGGAATGTGGTATCGGTCCTTGCTTCCAAAGGTTGGGGATGATGCCAGAGCTGAGGATGGAATCTGTGGTCTGTTTATTTTATAATTTAATTTAGGATACCATCAAGGCTTACAGGCCTTTTTAGGTTTTGTTTGTATTTTGTCCTGTAGTTCATTCAATGGAATTGGACAATCGAGTGGGTTCTGGTAGTCTTTAATAGCTGATTCTAAAATTGTGTAATTGATCATTTTTGTGTTTTTGCTGCTTGTTAGTTATAGGGCCACAGATTGGATAAGTGGTTTATCCATACATCTCCATTTTGGATTGATGGCTCTTCATGTTGTTTAGTGTTTTCCAATTTTCACAGAAGTGGTTAGATTATATGGAATCTTCAATTACCTTGAGCTGATTTCTGACATACTGTTCCTTTTTCTTAGTCTATTTTACTATTGTTTTAGTGTTTCACCACGGTGAAGGAATAGGTATTTTCTGGGTCTCTGTTACGGTTTTCTTGCGGTGAAGGAGAGGCGGACCAAAATGCAGCGCGGTAATTTTGATACATGTTTAATGTTTACATGTTTAATGATCAATTGTGATGCGAGACAAGGCTGCATACCTCCTATTCTACTCGTCACCTTACCCTCATGTCCATTCATTTCCAAAATGAGGTTCCCAGTCTCACACATGACGTTAAAACGGGTGTCCTGACTCTCTGAGGTCATTAAAGATCCCATGTCACTTATTGTAAGAGTAGGGGTGTTAACCCCAGTTTACAATTGGCTCATTAATCCCCCTCCTCTCCCCTGTAACTATTCCCCAGGTCGTTGCTGCAAATGAGAACGTGTTCTCAGTCAACTTACCTGGTAAAATAACGGATAAATAAAAAAATAAAAAAACAATGAGGTAGGGCTGAAATGAATAATAAGATGAAGACGACGACTGACTTCACAGTTGCTACCAAGCCTCAAATTCTGCTCTAAAACGGAGGAATGATGATTAAGGTCTCATTCAACTGAGTAAGTGAAAGGTGGGTGGGGGTGTAGCTTGGCCTTGGCCTGGTATGTTCCATCCCCGGGTTGGATCGGTGTTCCATATCACAGACTGGGAATGTGGGATGGAATGAGATGGTATTCCGTGGAACGTATAGCATGTTCCCCTTTTTCCATAGATTTATTAATCCTGAGGTATGGTATCTCCTGTCTGGTTGGCCTGGAGGGTGACCGATGGTACTATGAGTTTCCCATCTGCAGGATGGAGCAGAAACGGACAGAAATGCTGTCTGTCCCTCTACGGGAGGATTGTGCTCCCAGAAAGTCTGGCTGTCACGCCCATCAAGGTCATATTTATGATAGCACAAGGTAGCAGAACGTTGTGCATCAGAAAACAAAACTAGTGTTTCTTATTGAACAAGTGTAGATAGTATCTCCCAGTTTCCTTCCGTTTTTGTGCCTAGAATATACAACACAGGGAGAGAGGGAGAGACTGACGAGATGGAAGATGGAGAAACATGGTATGGAGGAGATGGACACACTGGTTGCCCTGTAGGTTACAGAGAGCTGGTAGTCCCATCCACCAAACTACCAGGAGTGAAACAGGGAAGCATCAGGGGGGTATGCTCATTTGTTATAGATCAGACCTAACTCACTCCATTAAATTATTCAAAAACAGGACCATTTTACATCTGGTTAGAAATAAGTCAACCGAGGAATTTATTTTAAATCCACCTGTGTGCTACCTATATTCCCCTCCCCAATAGACTCACCATGCTTTAATGACAACAGATTCTTCATCCTAGAGGGGGAGATCAACCATTTCCAGACCCAGGGAAATGTACTAGTCTGTGGCGACCTAAACACCAGAACTGGACAAGAACCAGACACTCTCTGCACACAGGGGAACAAACACCTACCTGGAGGTGACAGCATTCCCTCCCCCATTTGGTAAAGGGGATACTTAGTCAGTCGCACAACTGAATGTATTCAAACGAAATGTATCTTCCTCATTTAATCCAACCCTTCTGAATCAGATAGCAGCAGCAGCAGCAGCAGCCCCCCGCCACACACAAACCTGTCTCCCCCCTATACACAACTACTACAAAACCACCAACAAAAACGGGTCACAACTCCTGTAGTTCTGTCTCTCGCTAGGTCAATGGTAGGCTTCGAGGGGGACTCCTACGATAAGGTACACCAACAGTGCATCGCTTGGCAGCAGTACTGTAGACTATATTATCACAGACCTCAACCCAGTCTCAGAGCATTCAATCAGCCCATCAGGTCACAGCAAAATCAGTACATTAACAGAACATTATTCAGTCATGAGGCCTCAAAGCCAAACAAACTGCATACTATTAAAATATGCTATAGATGGAAGGAAAGTAGAGTAAAAACCTACAAAAAACAAAACACATTTATCAACAAAATCAACCCCTTTTAGGCAGCTTCCTGGACTAAACGTTTCACTGCAATAATGAAGGAATTACTTGACTGCTCCACAAACGTCAGCTCAGCTGGCTACTTTAGACCGTTAAGGTCTGTTCCCAAGACGAGCTTGCACAGAACGTGCCGTCCTGCCATCTTGGCTGCTGTCGGGTGACGTCTTTGACGCTCAATGAGGTTGGTGATTTATGATGGGCTAAAGCCACGTGCTACCTGGACCGGACCTAACATCCCGCCCTACTGGCGACCGGGCTGGACAACCAGGCTGCAGAAAATATACCTTTTTTTAGTTTCTGTTGCTAGGCGGCGGACAAACCAAGGGTTGACATGACATTCTTTGGTCAGTTGTAGGTTTGTTGTATCCAGTCTTTGTCCACTACCTTTGTGATGAGCAAAACGCCTATCACTTCCTACCCACAACGTTTTTGAATTAACAGCTCAATTAAAATGTAAGAGATTAGGAAACTCCTGAAATACACCAACGTTTGGAGGCTTTGCTATATTGGCCTAGCTGGGCCAGAGGTGCAGGTGTTGGGGTGATAGTGATGGTTGATGGCGTACGGTTGGACAAGAGAATGTAAGTCAGCCAACACAACACAGGGAGGGTGGAGGGTGAACCCACGAAGCACAGCACACTGGTCAGATCAAAGAGGGTCTGCTACGCCCATCCCTAAAATGCTTTAGCAGCTAGCGGTGTGCTTTCCTTCTCCGGTGTCACTGGACACCCTAGCTGTCAGATCACAAACGGCCCATAATCAGGCCTATGAGACCTCCACTAGGACAGAGATAGGCCTCTCTATATCCCCCTGAAACACGACCCCTACTGTTACCCCCAGCATGGCCCTGACAAAAGAAACCCAGATCAGTCTCACCATGCCCATACACACACGTGTGAATGTGCGCACACATACGGTTGAAGTCGGAAGTTTACATGCACTTAGGTTGGAGTCTATAAGCTTCTGATAGGCTAATTGACATCATTTGAGTCAATTGGAGGTGTACTTGTGGCTGTATTTGAAGGCCTACATTCAAACGCTGTGCCTCTGCTTGACATCATGGGAATATCCCCACAAATTAGCCAAGACCTACAAAATTGTAGACCTCCACAAGTCTGGTTCATCCTTGGGAGCAATTTCCAAACGCCTGAAGGTATCACGTTCATCTGTACAAACAATAGTACTCAAGTAGTACAATAGTACTCAAGTATAAACACCATGGGACCATGCAGCTCAGGAAGAGACGCGTTCTGTCTCCTAGAGATGAACGTACTTTGGTGCGAAAAGTGAAAATCAATCCCAGAACAACAGCAAAGGACCTTGTGAAGATGCTGGAGGAAACGGGTACAAAAGTATCTATATCCACAGTAAAATGAGTCCTATATTGACATAACCTGAAGGGCCGCTCGGCAAGGAAGATGCCACTGCTCCAAAACCGCCATAAAAAGCCAGATTACGATTTGCAACTGCACATGGGTACAAAAATCATACTTTTTGGATAAATGTCCTCTGGTCTGATGAAACTGTTTGGCCATAATGACCATCGTTATGTTTTGAGGAAAAGGGGGGATGCTTGCAAGCCGAAGAACACCATCCCAACCTTGAAGCACGTGGGTGGCAGCATCATGTTGTGGGGGTGCTTTGCTGCAGGAGGGACTGCTGCACTTCACAAAATAGATGGCATCACGAGAAAAATGATGTGGATATATTGAAGCAACATCTCAAGACATCAGCCAGGAAGTTAAAGCTTGGTTGCAAATGGGTCTTCCGAATGGACAATGGCCCCATGCATACTTCCAAAGTTGTAGCAAAATGGCTTAAGGACAACAAAGTCAAGGTATTGGAGTGGCCATCACAAAGCCCTGACCTCAATCCCATAGAAAAGTTGTGGGCAGAACTGAAAAAGTGTGTGGGAGCAAGGAGGCCTACAAACCTGACTCAGTTACACCAGCTCTGTCAGGAGGAATGGGCCAAAATTATCCCAAGTTATTGTGGGAAGCTTGTGGAAGGCTACCCGAAACGTTTGACCCAAGTTAAACTATTTAAAGGCAACGCTACCAAATACTAATTGAGTGTATGTAAACTTCTGACCCACTGGGAATGTGATAAATGTCATGTTTTGTCATTGGTTATCATGTCTTGTCTCTGTGCTTCCCTTCTATTCGTTTCCCTCTGCTGGTCTTATTAGGTTCTTTCCCTCTTTCTATCCCTCTCTTCCCCTCCCTCTCTCCCTCTCGCGCTCTCTCTCCTTATCGTTCCGTTCCTGCTCCCAGCTGTTCCTCATTTACTCTTTTCACACCTGTCCCCTATTTTGCCCTCTGATTAGAGCCACTATTTCTCCCTCTGTTTTCCGCTTCTGTCCTTGTCGGATCCTTGTATGATGTTCGCTGTTCTGTGTCCTTGTCTCGCCCTGTCGTGTTTTATCTTCTTCAGATGCTGCGTGTGAGCAGGTGTCTTAGTCTGCTACGGTCGGTGCCTTCCCGAAGCAACCTGCAGTCTATGGTCGAGTCTCCAGTCAGTCCTCGCAACTACGAGTGGATTTCAGTTTTTCCTGTTTTGTTTTCTCCTTGATATATCCAGGATTATTACTTTTGTCATATACTGGAATAAAGACTCTGTTTTCGTTAAGTCGCTTTTGGGTCCTCATTCTTCAGCATAACAGAAGGATCCGACCAAGAATGGACCCAGCGACTATGGATTCTCGTAACACTGGCGTCGAGATCCAGGGAGCAATGCTCGGCAGACACGAGCAGGAATTGTCTGCTGCTCGTCATGCCGTTGAGACCCTGGCCGCTCAGGTTTCCGACCTCTCAGGACAGTTTCAGAGTCTTCGTCTCGTGCCACCAGCTACTTCCTGGTCTTCCGAGTCTCCGGAACCTAGGGTTAATAACCCACCATGTTACTCTGGGCAGCCCACTGAGTGCCGCTCCTTTCTCTCCCAGTGTGATATTGTATTCTCTCTCCAACCCAACACATACTCAAGAGAGAGAGCTCGGATTGCTTACGTCATTTCACTCCTTACTGGTCGGGCTCGAGAGTGGGGCACAGCTATCTGGGAGGCAAGGGCTGAGTGTTCTAACAATTACCTGAACTTTAAAGAGGAGATGATACGGGTTTTTGATCGTTCAGTTTTTGGTAGGGAGGCTTCTAGGGCCCTGGCTTCCCTATGTCAAGGTGATCGATCCATAACGGATTACTCTATAGAGTTTCGCACTCTTGCTGCCTCTAGTGACTGGAACGAGCCGGCGTTGCTCGCTCGTTTTCTGGAGGGACTCCACGCTGAGGTTAAGGATGAGATTCTCTCCCGGGAGGTTCCTTCCAGTGTGGACTCTTTGATTGCACTCGCCATCCGCATAGAACGACGGGTAGATCTTCGTCACCGAGCTCGTGGAAGAGAGCTCGCGTTAACGGTGTTCCCCCTCTCCGCATCGCAACCATCTCCTCCCTCCGGCTCAGAGACTCACAGTGAAATGCTGAATACAACAGGTGTAGTAGACCTCACAGTGAAATGCTGAATACAACAGGTGTAGTAGACCTAACAGTGAAATGCTGAATACAACAGGTGTAGTAGACC